>NC_084465.1:40794363-40816863 GCF_027409185.1 Cynocephalus volans
GGCAATCTGTGTATAAGCTTGTGTGTGCATGTGTGTGTGTATGTTTCATAATCATAAAAGATGATTTCATAATCCTCGAAGTCTGAAACTATGAAAGCTGTTTATGAGAATTATTTTAAAGACAAAACCAACTATTTTACCAAAAAATCACCAATTGAACTTAACTACTTTGACTAAATGTTTCATTGAACTAGGCAACAGTTTGAGTAAAATGACTGATGAACTAGTTATTACAGTATCATGTAGACTGTCCAGAATTTTAAACATTTATTAAATCTAACGTTAATATTCCCAAAGTACTCTCTAAAATATACAAATGAAATCTTCTAATGAGATTACTTGTGAAAGTTCATATTCATTTAATGACTTTTATAAAAAATGACATATTGACTTAATAATAGTTGTAGGTTGAATTTACAATTTTAGATTTTCCAGGTTCGATCTGGGATTCAAAACATTTTAGTGAATGTTAAACTCTAAGTACTGGAAATAGAATAAACTCCTAAGGTTAATATAATAGCACCTTTTCCTAAATAGGTCTCATAAATGACCTGTGAATATTCAAAACTTTCAAGCTTAAATAGCTGAATGTTTCTAAATAGATATTGAATAACTGCCAAGATATGCACATAGATATCTAGCGCTGTCCTAGGGGATTGCCATCAAGTCAATTAACATTATTTTGGGCATCCTATAATTTTAGCTAAAGACTTGACCTCTTGTGTAATGTGTTAATACTCAGGACTATGAGAAGACCTGGCATGTCGCCCTACTCTGTTTCCTAATCCCCTGCTCCATTTCCACTGTTGCCTCCGCTGGAGTACTGAAATATCACATCTATCTGGTTCATTTGGGTTTATCTTTCTGGTTTAAGTTTTATTTAAATAAAAAAAAAACTTGTGGAAAAGTCTCAAGATCTTGATAAAGAGGAATGAGAAGAAACATGTATTATTAAAATACAAGAATATAGAGAAAGAAAAACTTAAAGGATACTATAAAGGTATGTTCCCACTGCAGTCCAGTCTCAGAAAACTTTAATATGTGAGAACTGTATTTCATTATGTCACTGCCCTATACAAAAATATGTCTGAACTGAGACATGGGGATTTGAGACAGGATTAAGCCGAAACTCTTCTGCCATTCTCAATATCCTATGATCTAGCCTCAACCTATCTACGTACAACAGTAGTTCTAAATAATAACCTCCATTCCAGACTCAAAATATCATCCTCAAAACATCATGCTCAGTTCCCACAACAAGCCATTTTTCATGCTGCCTCAGTCTGTGCTTCCCTCTTTACTCCCCATGTGTACACAGAACCTGAAATGCCCTCCTTCCCTGCATGCTACCTAGTCACATCCTGTCTACCCTTTAAGGACCAACTCAGTGTGTCTGCTCCCTAAAGACTTTGACACTATAGACGCTCTTATTTAATGTATTCATTTTACAGATCAGAATACAAATGATTGATCAAGTGTTTGAGTAGAGGAACAGCCAGAACTAGTACACAGACTGGCCTCTAGAATGTTTCTTAGAACCTTGTTATTCCTGCCATCCCATGTTGCCTTATAATCATAAGCACAGTCAACTTCGCTCTTTCTAGTGGTTGCTGTACCTTCACTTGCCAACTAGACTGTGAACTTCACAGATGAGGAGACCCTACACCTAATAAGCACCCAGTAAATACATGTTGGCTGCATAAATTACGTGCCCTGAAGTCATTAAGATTTCCATTTTCACCAATCCTAAAGAGAAAATTTCTCTCTGGAATTAAATATTCCTGGTATCACTCCTGGTATCATATGAGAGCTGGGAAAGATGTAAATAAATTTTTTCCCTTATGGCTTCAGTGTTCATCTGCTAGGTTACTAAAATAAAACAAATCAAAATCAATAATTGTTAATGCTTAATTTTTTAAAGATCCAGCTGCCACCAATACAATGTCTAAGAAAGAAAAAAAAGTAGTAAGAGAAGCTTAAGCACCCCAGGGAATAAAATTGCTTGAAAGTTGTATCACCTATGCCTGTAGATTGGCAGAATCCTTTTTAATAAAAATAAAATTTCTATTATGATGATCTCTATTTATATTAGGTTTCTCATTTTTGGAACTCAAAGTGCTCCATGTTTTCACTTGTCATGTTGTCTGCCAATTCAAATGAAATGGAACACAATGAAACCACATGCCTTTTGTGGGTTGCAGGATGAATAGGAAATTAGTCCCTTCTTGTGGCCATTAGCAATATCTTTCTCTTCTTGCCTCCATGACATGATATGAGTGCCATTTAATTTATTTCTGAAAGAAAAAGTGGATATTTCTGTAGAGTTCATTTTTCCAAATTCCTCAAGGTACCACATATTACACCACGATAGGATAATTAGGTTTTCTTCTAGGAAAAATGCTCCACTCTACCATTGATACTTCCCTGACAATTTAAATAAAATAAAAGAATCCCTTTAAAGAAACTCCCTCTCTCTCCTGTGCTCACCAATTCTTCACTACAAATCCTCTTCTCAGGTGGAATTATTTAAAAGTTTTTAATTACAAGGGTGTAATTTAGCACAATAAATTTTATGTGTTTAGTATTTTGATTAATTTGTAAGTGTAGCGGAAAGAAATACTGAATAGTTTAGGCACCTCATTTATAATCTTTAGTCATGCAGCAGTAGTTAAGTGGTTAAGAATACAGTGTTTAAGAATAGAGCGGGATTTGAGGATAAAATGCTTGGGTTTGAAGCCTAGTTATCTATATGACCTTGGGGAAGCTACTTAAACTCTCTATATCTCTGATTCTTTATCCATAGAGCAAGGGCAAAAAATGCCTACCTTATATTGTTGTTATGAGGGTTAATGATTTTATATATATATAAAACACTTGAAGGAGTGTCTGGGTCATTAGTGACTAATAAACATTAGATACAGTCATGATATAATTACAACTTTACATCTTTTTTGGAAGAAGGTATGGTATAAGTACATAAATTAATTTTTAAACATTGTATGAGAAGAATTAGTTCTAAAAATATTTTAGTCCCTCTCCCAAAGGGAGATTTTTATTACTTTATCAGAAAAATCATACAGTTGTTTACAGCATGGTGTTATAACACCAAGGTAAAGGGTTTGAATCCCCATCCCAGCCAGCCTCCCCACAAATAGTCATAAAACAAAGATGTATGTGCTCCACTTATCAGATGGCAGGCATTAGCGTTATTAAAGTAATGACTAGCAATAATGACTAGCTACATTTCTTTAAAAGTATATTTAATAAAATAAAAGGAACAAAATAACACAACATATTACTGTACTTTTTCCAAAAAATTATTTATCAACACATCCCTGATCATTAAAATACTAAGCCAAAAGTTCAGGTATGTCTCAGATCATTTTTAGATCAACAGAGAAAAGTAAATTTCAAAGTAGAAGGCGCACCATTGAAATGCTCTGTATATAGAGCACCTACCTTTATCTCCTCAGTCATCCAGCACAGGACTCATCATTAGCTTGTTATTAAAATCATTAACATCCAGGCATTGAATGGTGCAGGCCTACACACTGGGGCTTGTGATGTTCTGATAATATATATTCAGCTAAAGAAATCTTGAATAGATTAACTCAAATTGACTAAAAATGAAAATTTTAAGAGACATAGCAATATATATAAGCCTGTTAGAAAATAAGTTTTTGTGCCAGGAATTCCCTTATATTGTGGATTGAGTCAAATCCCCTGTATCTGTAATGACGTAAAAAGCATCTATCTTTTAACAATTGAGTTAACAATTGGGAGAGTTTATTTGCCTCTAAGAAGAATCCCAATGTTATAACAGCATTAAAATACATATGTATTTCTAATGGAATTCATTAAAGACAGTAAAGTAAGGGCAAGTTCAGATGGACGTTAAGAGAGAAATTCTTAACTATCCTGGCGACAAAATCCTTTCTGGATTAGAAGATCTATTCTAGATGCTTTGGACATCCATCATGACATTTTTACCTATCTGATTTGAAATTTATGCACTGCTTCCTTCAGCTGCAGGATTTGAGGTGTCTTACAGATTAAATACCAATCTTTACTAGACCCCTTAATAAAAAATAAAGTAGAAACTAAATTCAAACAAATAGAATTAATTGTTTCCAGGAATAAAACAGTTGATAACATTTGAAACATCAAGAACATAATTTTTTAAAAAACTTAGAAACAAAAAGAAAGAAAAAAACTAATTAGGTCACTGGGTTCTTTTATTGTCTCATCTATGAGATCTTGAATAAATAAGTAGACTTATTTTTAGCACAACTTAAGGCAGGAGTCTGAATTAGATGATCTTCCCAGCCATTCATTTATTTATTGGGCACCTAAGATATGCCAGATATCTGTATTATTACCAACTTAAGAATACAAACCTTTGGCATAGAAAGACACAGATAGAAGGTAAACATGTTTACCTTGGTAATCACTTTAGTAGTAGTTCTAAACCTGGAAAAACATGTCACATTCCTTTAAGTGCACATTGAAGAAGCTTCATCTTTGATTTTAAAGCAAATTATCCATTCGGTAAATAACGCATATCCCTGAAGACTAGAAATCAGGAATTCGTTGCAAACACTTTCAAAATTGTTCTGTTCATGAAATAGAAGACTTGTAAGTCAACTACTCCTTCTTAGTCCACTACCTACTATTTACTACAAAAAAGCAGTGATTTAAGTTTCTTGCTTAAAGAAGGCATAGCCACTTCCTAATTTGATATAACTTATACTTGGGAGAATTATAAAGATATTTAGGACTTTTTCAGGTAATTGGAAGGAAAGAAGTATTTAGTGATGATAAGTCTGTTATTATTCCCTGACAGAGATGCAAAGTCAGTAACTGAAATGGAAGTACTTCTAGAAGGATAAGAGTTACTTCTTGTTAGAGGTAGAAAAAAAAAATCCATTCAATAACCGTTATGATAAACTATTGGGCTAGGGACTGATATGGACAATGGTTCCTATTCTCATACTGTTTTCAGTCTAAGAGAGGAAGGAAGACATGCCCACAAGTAACTGGGACACAAGGCAGAATGTGACTGGTGCCACAGCAGACAAAGCATTATGAAAGGGGAGATCAGTTCTGACAATGGAATCAGTGGATGTTCTATGAAGGTAGGCTTTAAAATATTTGAAAATTCTCATCATGCAGAGATGAGAGAAAGGACATTCTGAGTGGAAATGAGAAAAATGGAGAATCTAGATATGTTATGGGAACACTGAGAGTACACAGAGAACATGGGAAGGAGGGCTGCTAATAAAAAAAAATGTCAGTTGATTTCTTACTGTCAGCTGATCTTTGACAAAGGCACCAAGCCTATTCAGTGGCGAAGGGACTGCCTCTTCAGCAAATGGTGCTGGGATAACTGGATATCCATATGCAGGAGAATGAAACTAGATCCATACCTCTCGCCATATACTAAAATCAACTCAAAATGGATTAAGGATTTAAATATACACCCTGAAACAATAAAACTTCTTAAAGAAAACATAGGAGAAACACTTCAGGAAATAGGACTGGGCACAGACTTCATGAATACGACCCCAAAAGCACGGGCAACCAAAGGAAAAATAAACAAATGGGATTATATCAAACTAAAAAGCTTCTGCACAGCAAAAGAAACAATTAAAAGAGTTAAAAGACAACCAACAGAGTGGGAGAAAATATTTGCAAAATATATATCTGACAAAGGATTAATACCCAGAATATATAAGGAACTCAAACAACTTTATAAGAAAAAAACAAGCCACCCAATTAAAAAATGGGCAAAAGAGCTAAGTAGGCATTTCTCTAAGGAAGATATACAAATGGCCAACAGACATATGAAAAAATGCTCAACATCACTCAGCATCCGGGAAATGCAAATCAAAACCACACTGAGATACCATCTAACCCCAGTTAGGATGGCTAAAATCCAAAAGACTATGAACGATAAATGCTGGCGAGGCTGCGGAGAAAAAGGAACTCTCATACATTGTTGGTGGGACTGCAAAATGGTGCAGCCTCTATGGAAAATGGTATGGAGGTTCCTCAAACAATTGCAGATAGATCTACTATACGACCCAGCTATCCCACTGTTGGGTATATACCCAGAGGAATGGAAATCATCAAGTCGAAGGTATACCTGTTTCCCAATGTTTATCGCAGCACTCTTTACAATAGCCAAGGGTTGGAACCAGCCCAAATGCCCATCATCGGATGAGTGGATACGGAAAATGTGGAACATCTACACAATGGAATACTACTCAGCTATAAAAACGAATGAAATACTGCCATTTGCAACAACATGGATGGACCTTGAGAGAATTATATTAAGTGAAACAAGTCAGGCACAGAAAGAGAAATACCACATGTTCTCACTTATTGGTGGGAGCTAAAAATTAATATATAAATTCACACACACACACACACACACACACACACACACACACACAAACCGGGGGGGGGGGAAGAAGATATAACAACCACAATTATTTGAAGTTGATACGACAAGCAAACAGAAAGGACATTGTTGGGGGGGAGGGGGGAGGGAGAAGGGAGGGAGGTTTTGGTGATGGGGAGCAATAATCAGCCACAATGTATATCGACAAAATAAAATTAAAAAAAAAAAAAAAAATGTCAGAAAAGCAGAAAAAGGTCAGATGGTAAAGAGCCTTGAATTGCATTTTATGAAGTTTAAATTTATTCTCTGCTGGCCAAAGGGCTATTGATGGTTTTTGAGTGGGAGAATAAAAAGACAGAAGAGTTTAAAGGAAGATTAAATTTGCAAAGTGTCGACTGAGTGCAGGACATTGGAGATAGGGTTACCAGTGAGGAACTTACTAAAGGGAACAATGGTTAGGACTAAGATGGTAGGATTAGAAATGGTGAGAAGTGAAAAATTTAGGCTACAGGTTGTGAAGGAAAAGGTTTTGCATTCATTGTTCTTGTATACCTATGTATGTGAAATATTTCCTTTTTCTACTCTATCAAAATAATAGGAGGGCCTAAATCTATGTCAAAAATAATGAAAGTTAAAACAAATCATACATTTTCATAACTCTCATGCAGTTTTGATAAATCTTCACACCTGTTGTTTTAATTGCTTGAGAAGAAGGGGAAGCAGATCTCAGAAAGCTTGGGTATTAGAAAATGCAGAAGGCAAACTGAAAAATTTCACCACACTCCTCTTTGTGATGAAGACGCTAGTAGAGCAATGGCCACAACAACGTTGACACTTGGTCTCTGGAAATTGTATTTATTTTTAAGTTTCAGCCTTTGTTCTTGTGTCATTTTTAAAACTTAATATTGAGGGGAAAGAGGTGAAGTATTGCTACTTTCTCAAGCGAAGAAAAAAATCATCTATTTCCAGAGAGGAATAGCAAAACAGAAAAGAGGCAAGTCTTTTAAAAAGTAGGTAACATATACCCTTCAGGGTCTTGCTAAGCATCTCCAAATAATTGGTGAAATTTTTAAAATGCCCCTCAACATAATCATCAGCTCAGGGATTAACAAACTCTAAAATAAGGCTCCCAAACTTCCATCCAATCTCATGCTGTGGTATTCCTCTCTAGGCACATTGCCCATGCTAAGGTACAGGAGCTATTATCTGTTCTCTGACTAAGATCTATGTTTTGGTCATCTTTGCTCATATGCTCATATCCTTTGCAACCATCTTTTCTCTCCTCATCTCTGCCTAATAATGGGTTGAAACATTTAAGATTGCTATTTTTGCTGGCAAAAAAATAGTCAAATATCAATAACTTCACAAAGTTCGATATAACTCAAAGCTATATCTTTCATGAAGTCTTTTCTGATTCCCTGTGTGATAAGCATGCTTGTATCTTTGACTTCACAATTTGTTTACAACTCTCTTCATCCCTTCACCTGATCTCTATCATTAGCAATGTACTTATCCCTTTACTATCCCTCTATTAGAGTTTTACCTCCGTAGATACAGATCATCTGCTACAGTTTCTAGCAGAGTATGTTGCAAATAATAGGTGCTCAATAAATGCTTATTCACCTTAAATGAATGGAACTCATCTCTGGATCATTCCACCCGTCAAGTCTCTACTTGAAGGAACCACAAAGTAGCAGTTGATTCTTATACTCTCACCTCTCAGTTTTACAGCTGCCCTCAGTAATAGTATATCCCAAAAACACAGAGGACTAGCTACATTAATAGACTGATTTGCTGCCTAAAGAAATGTGTTGCTTCTTTTGTTGTGAAATTTATAAGTACCTAAGGCATCAATGAAAGGCAGAACAAATGTTAATGTTTGCCTACACCCTAAAGCAAGAGTCAAATTATAATGGGAAAGTTTATCTTTTTAGAGTGTGGTCACACTGTATACTCCCTAGAGGAATATAAACTGTATTCATTTTTTATTCAAGACTGGTTCTAAAAACTGTTCCTGTTTTTCTTTAGAATAAGAAAGTACTATGAAGAAGGTTCTCAAACTGAAATGTTCAAAACATATTTAAGCCAAAGAAATTACACTATAGAATTACAAGTGTTTTCTCATCTTTGCTTATTTAGATATTATCAAACGTAACAAACTATTTATATATTGTCATCACTTATGAGAGACTCAGCAGCGCAATGTAAATTGGATCAGACCCTTTTAGAATTGTAATATTTACAACCATGAAGCTAACAATAAAAAATTTAAGTCCTAGATTTTATGACAGATGTCAACAAATGCTGTTCAGAAAAAATTATAGTTTTGGCTCATATCTACAATATGGGCAACTTCAGGCAAAGTAAATTCTATTAAACATTTACAAGTCAAGATTAAATGTTAGACTAGATTCAAATTGTTTTTATGTGGTTTACTCATTACAGGTGATTCCCTTATCCCTTGTCTTCTCACATAATCCTAGTTATTTGAGAATATTTTCAGTACATTTAACATAGTGTACCTATTTAAAGAGTAATAAACACCTTTTACAAAGAGATATAATACATCTTTTAAAAATCCTATAAAAACAATTTTTAACCTTTTCCCTTACACTAGCACACCTGAAGGATATAACATACTTCCATCAGTAAGCATGGATCATTACTATTAAAAATGTTACTCTCAAGATAATACTGAAAAAGCCATCCTCAGAAACAGTGTTAGGGCTCTGATGCTTCAATTTTACTATGGAAACTGATTTTATTTGACCCAATATAGCAATCTTTATCCAGTAAAATGAACTTATACATACAGTCCTTTGAGAAACATATTAAATAAATGTATTGAAATGCATGTAGCCTTTAAACCATTAATCTGTTTCTCACCCAATATAGACTTGTTCAAGTCCTTGATTTTAAAGTGTCTTGTTACTTACTTCTACTTAATTTAGTTTGGATACCTTTAACTTACATGGGATAAATTGATTAACTCCAATAGAAAATGTTTATAATCATATAAATTCTTTGTCTCTTATTTACTGTTATGTCTTAACTGCTCATCAATAATATTTAAAAATATCAAAATATACTGAGTATTGCTATAGGCATATACTTTCCATTAATTTGCAAAGGTTTTGACTATTTCATGAAATAGCTTAAAAAACTTTCTAGTTAAAAGGAAATGCCGGGACAAGATGGGATTTTCTTTGAACTATCTGCAATCTTTATTTATTACTTTGCACAAGGCTGTTGAATGAATGATGATAGCCTTACTGTATGATTAGCACTTTTATCAAATTTCATGTGTTTGAGTAAACTTTCATTCAGTTAGTTCCAATGGCGAAACCCTCATGCTTACTACCTAAATGTTGTTTGAAGATATAAAGTGAATTTCAAAATATAAGCACAGAGTTATTTAAGATAGAAAGATTTGGGCTGGCTGTTTTGCTCAGTTGATTAAAGCATGGTGATATAATACCAAGGTCAAAGGTTCAGATCCCCGTATCAGCCAGCCACCACACAGAAAAAGAAAGATTTAGTTTCATGAGGCTTAAGTTTTGTTTTTGTTATTTTTGAGTAGCTAACTTCTATTGACTCATATCTTGGAAGATGTAATCATGTGAAATAGAAAATGCAAAAAGAAAATCATATTTTTTTCAAAGACAAAGTTTCAAAGGAAAACTGGTAAAATAATTGATTCTCATTTAGTAAGTATATGAAAAATGGAGGTAGTGGAAATTAAATTTAACTCATTTCCTTCTAGTATATATAAAAGGAAATGATATAATTATATTCGAAATTTGATGGCAGATTCATAAAAATTGTAAGTTTAATGATCTCTATTTGTATAAAGTCAGGTTGAAATGAGAAACAATTTATGTTTCTCAAACCTATGTAACTCTTAAGAGTAATATTTTGTTTCTCTATTTAGGAAGTATTTAAATTTATTTAACATATCACAGAAATAAGCTAATAAGTGAAAAAGTTTTTAATAGAAAAGTTCATTCTTGAAAGAAACCATTTTGTTAGGACCTTTTAAAATAAAAGCTGATCTTAGGCTAATGTCAGTAATTAAATACAGTTATTTATACAGTCATAAATTTATAAATCATTCTACTTAAGATTTTATTATTTTGAAATAATAATCCAAAATTTTTTCACCAAAGTTTAGATTTCATATTCTAAATTTAGGAATACTTTAGAGAAATATTTAATTCTCTTATTTCCAGGGGTGAATAAAAAGAATATATAATTCAAAACAACTAGGAGTGAAAAACCAGTTCTTATTTCTTCATCTAAGGAATTATCAAACAGATCTTTATTAGAGTGGTTCAACTTTTTCCCAATTTCTTAACCTTCAAGATTGTTTTCTCTTTTGTAGAAAAATAACATTTTAAAAAATTTATTGAAACATAATCAATTATACATATCTGTAGGGTACAAAGCTGAATATCAATACTTGTGTACGATATGTAATGATCAAATCAGGATACTTAACATATTCATCACTACAAAATGTAAGCATTCTTTGTGTCCATTAACCAAACCAACATTTGACACAAAGTTTCTCGTGTTGAATTAATTGATCTTTGTTTTGATTTGAATATTTGCACATAGCTGCTGCCACTAGGAGTTTTCAGAACCATCATTCCATTTCTACAAGAATAAAAGTCCTCCTTTTTACCTGAATGAAAAGGAAAATATTTCTTCCCACAGAGATGTAAAATATGAAAAGAGGATTCAAAAACTGGAGCGAACAAATGATTCTGCATTCCATATATACCTTTTATAGTTTGCTTCATCCAGGATATAAGTAGAAAATGCCCTATTAAATTTCCCACACCTTTTCTCCCTGGCTAAAGATAAATAGTCAAATAAATTTTAATTTTCATCTTAAAGCCAAGATATAACCCTAACCCCAATATATTTAATAAATCTTATCATCCCTTATTGTATTTCTAAAAATGTAGCCATCTAAATGGTGTTTGATCATAAAGTAATATTATTTTCAGATAATTGTAATAAAAGTTTCCCTTCTAAGACATATTTCCATTCTTAATGATGCATTTTTATAATTCTATCCTACATCTCAATAGATCCGACCCCGAGGTACAGTTCCAAGTTTCATTTAAAGTCAATATAAGCTATAAAGGAAATAACAAAAAAGTGTGTTAAGGTTAATGAAACATAATTTTATGAATTGCATGCATATATCAGAATGATGGAGTTTGGGTGTATTGTCCTCCGAAAACTCATGTGGAAATCTGATCCTCAATGTTGCAGTGTTGGGAGCTGTTTGAGTCACAGGGGAGGATCCCTCATGAATGAATTAATTCTCTCCCTGGGGGTTGTGGTAGTGAGTGAGTTCTTGCTCTATTAATTCCTGCAAGAGCTGGTTGTTTAAAAGACCCTGGCACCCCCCCGTCTCTCTTGCTTCCTCTTGCCATGTGATCTGCTTGTACCCTGTACCCGCCAGCTGCTTGCCACTTTCTGCCATGAGTAGAAGCAGCCTGAGGCCTGCGCCAGATGCAGCTGTCTGAGAATCAAAAGCCAAATAAACTTCTGTTCTTTATAAGTTACCCAGTCTCAGGTATTCTGTTACAGCAACACAAAACGGACTAATACATATATGTAGAATAAAATTTCTCTAAGATTTCCTGCCCTTACCTTCAACATTATATTGGAATTTATTCAAATTTATGTAACATTGCTTAAAGAAACTGAATTTTATGTGGTTTAGAAGCTCAATCCCAGATGATTTCAGATAGTTTGCTATAGTGCTGATTAAAAACACACAACAAAATTCTTTAAGGTTTAGCACTCTATTTGAATTTATAAAACTAATAGATGTGACCAAAACAGCTGTAACAAAATGGAAATATAGATGTAATTACTATGATCACTGATGAGTACAAATATATTGTGCCCAATCTCAGAATCAAATTAGTTATCCACTGAGATACAATTGGTACCATTCTAGTTTGTGTCTCATAAATGGAAACTATCAATAAATATTCAGCTATGGATCTAAGGACCCTTATATTTCTAATCTGCTGTCCAGAGAAATAAAAGAAAGTTTAAATCACATCTTGATACTTTGCCATTAAGTGAGCCTTGTTGCTGTTCCAACTCTCCTTTGAACCATTTATCCAGAAGTTGTTTTTGCCTTATTCCTTGGACCAAGTTTCAGTCAGAGATGGGATGGGTAATATGAGTATATGGGGTGTATATCCCAGTTTCTCTCTAAGTCCCTGTTTGATAACTTGGGTTTTGGCTCCTTGAAGATTTTGACCTCGAAGTTGTATAGTTGGGCCCTATGGCTGTGGCTCATCCAATTTTCTGGACTATTATCTATTTCCCATTACCAAACTGCCCTGATGTGATGTCATCCATCCATTGCTGGGTCTTAGTGAAGCTGTTTCTTAGGATGTCCTTATAGGGACTTCTTTCCACCTGGATTACATATGACTCATGTCACAGGTCTATCTAATCTCTGAGACTGACTGTACTGGTGTAACTATTCATTTGCTCAAATTAAACCATAGGACTTACTCAAACTCCAGTTTTGTCCTGTCTATGCTTAGTTATACTGTTAGTTGTAAATGAGAATGAAATAGGGAGTAAAAACTATATGTAACTTTTGTTCTAAATCCAGTAAATTATGTCCTTCTCTGACTTGCTAATTAACAAAAGGGACCTTAGATTTCATGTTGCAAATGTAAATTAACCGGCAGTAAGATAACATCGTATGCCCAATAATTAGTTGTCTTCTTGCCTTTTTTGATAACCTTGCGTAGACTAAAAAAAGTTAGTTTCCACTAGTAATGCTAAACTTTTGATATCTGTTGCTTATATAAATCGTATAAATTTATGTCCACTTCCCAAGCCCTGTGTTAAAAGTGGAAATTAAAACACCATCAGTGTATGTGAAATCTTCATTTTTTCCTGTTACTAGAAATAAGAAAAACATCAATACTGAAGCAATATTCATTTTTTAATAACAAGTCAATGACTTTTTGACCCTTATAGAAAGGAAATTTTTAAGGTTCAACCAGTGTTAGTGCAAATGAATATGTGTCTTCTAACAAAATATCTTTAGATGAAAAATAGAAGTAATAAGCTACAATACTGTCAGCTAAAAGTTTTCTGACACACTTTGCCTAAATTGTGGGAATTCACACCACGGATGTCAGATATCATCTGTATAGTTCTATAAAAATCCTTCAAAACCCTATAGGCACCCACAAATTTCCACAATTGACACAGTGGGGATACAACACTTTTTAGCTGAAGGCACTGTGTCTCTGGGAGGATCTTTTTATTAAGAGGATCTAGAATGAGTTGTAAGCGCCACATATGGGGACTGGAATAATGTAGCAAAGAACAGCAGCTACTGATCCACACTTGTAGCATTTTTTTAAAAATATGAGATGATAAAGAGCTGGCATAATCATAAGTTCTGTACAATCACTTTGGAAAGAGATCTCAAAGCTAACTAGCAAAGTTAATGGAAAAGTTTAGAGATTAAAGAAAAAGGGAATTAAATCAGAACAAAAATTATAAGAGGCCCAGAAATGTTAGCAAAAAAAAAAAAAAAAAAAAATTAAAGGTGACTGAAAAATTGTTAATTAGAAAATCTGTGACAGCATATGTGAAGCAAAATATGCTTTTATGTTTAGAGCTTCATAATGCAACATAAGGATCCAAAACATTAGCAAAAAATAGTACAGCCTTAACAGGAATGAAAACAATGACAGAGAGCATTTCACTTGCTCAATTGTCAGTCACTTTCAACTGCTTTCCTCTGAAATACAGAGCTACTCCAATTTCAAATGCTTTTGTCCACAGAGAGATCTAAGATCTGTAGGGATTTTATATAAAATATCACCAACCAAAGGTGTAGGATCTGCAAATTCTACTTGTGCCTACAAATAGCAATTTAAATTTTAAGGCAGCCAGGGAGAATAGAAGAAAGAAAAGTAATACTATGTACTTGAATATTTTCATTATGTTTTATGACAATTCAGTTTAGATTTTTTGATACTGTTTTACATAGCAGAGGTCTGAAAGTCCATTTTAGCTGTCTTTAGGGGCAAAATATTATCAACAGGAGGGGCTGAAGTGTAATATTGGAATGATTTAACAACTGAGATTTTCAAGAAGCAGAGGGTGTTGTAAAGATGACTGGGACTTGTAATGTATAGAAAGTTCTGGGCCACGTAGAATCTGTGCTCAACATGTTAATCCAAAAGATTCATAGGTTCCCTAATGCAATCCTGAAATAACACTACACTATTCCTTTTATATGATATCTCAGCCTTTCATTTTCTTACCTAAAGCTTTGGCTTCTAATGACACAACAAATTTGCTTTCTAGTCTTATATGCAATATACATATTAACATTCTATATAGAAGATCATTAACACTCAAACTTTAAATATTTGCTTTAATAAGCAGGGGAAAATAACAATTGCCTGCAACTGAAATAGAATATTTAGCAAGCAGTACTTTGAAATGACATAGAGGCTAAGAGGGTTCAGGAATGACATGTAAGAGATGATCTGAAAACTCAATAGTAGGAAACTAATAATCAGGAAAGAGAAGAACATGCCAACGGGAGGCTTTCTGCATAAAGCCCTTGATACCAAACCATCTTGGGAAGAACATTCAGTTTGAACTCTAGAAACAAAATTTGAAAATATAAAAATAAGAATCTAATTTAATATTTTACAAGAGGGAAAAAAAGGCAAATCTAAGCCAACTTCTTGAGAATGAGGAGAAACAATTGTTTAATTAAAAGAAACTGAGTCGAACGAAACGTGGTGGGTACATCATTAAATTCTTTTTGCCTCAGATTGGGAAGCAGACAAGAAATGGATTGATTCTATCAGTAAGAGTTCACCTTTCAGGTCTAGTCCAAATGTTTTCTTCTGTTTTCATTCATTTTAGTCTAACACATGGGAGAAGAGAGTAGGTTTAAATTGTTTCCACCTAAATACAACATTAATTCTAACTTTTTAAGTAGGTTTTATAGAGGTAAATGTCTGTATAAAACAGAAAGCTAAAGTAATTTTTGTACATAATCTATACAACTGTGAAAAGCCAGGGAGTTTTGGCACTATTGGTACATCAGGGAAGAACATCGTAAATTATGCTGACACTTGGCTTAGATTCTTAAAGGAAGTATCTTTTACATTTTTTCATACCATGGATGGTTCTAGAACTCTTTGAACAGCAACAGAAAATAAAGATTAAAAAAATATCAAGTTCTTACTTTGAATCAAGAAATAGTTCATTGGAAAGAGCCAAACAAGTTTCAGAATGTTATGTAGAATCAATACAATTCTGCCTTCCCTACTTTTTGCTAAAACCCCCTTGAACATTCATCTGATTTATACCACATGAATTTCAATGATGTTTTTTCAATTTACTTTGAACAGGATAAATACATTTTAGCAAAGTCTAGGAAGGTAATCATGAATGAGGTAAATGGGCTTGCCACTTTCTATTCACAAAAATTTGGATGGTTATAAAATACATATTAATTAAATAATTAAAATTAAAACTTAAAGAGTATACCAATATTTAGGAAAATCTCTAAAGATGAATGTTATATTTAGTTATCTGTTTTTCCTACAATCTCTTTTGTTTTCCCTTCTTCAGGGTTCTACAAGAATCCTAGATTTTACTCTTGTAGGTGTTATCTTACAAAACCAAACCATTTCTAATTAATCGTCACCTCCAACTAGACTCTTCATAATTAGTATCATATTTTTATTGAATGTTTACTTGATATGACAGAATGCGTTATGGGTTCCATATACTATAATATGTTTAAAACACAGTCTCTGTCCTAAAGGGACTGGCCATTAAGCAAGGGATTTATGCAAAGTGAGCACACATGTATGCGTGAACACGTGAATGTGCACATGGGTGTGCACACATAAGTGTTAGTTCCAAATGATTGTATAAGGAACAAATTCCTTAGAAGCATGGATCAGAGTACAGGTCCTGACAGCAAAATTACTTGGGAAAGCCTCCTGGAGAGATAGCACAAGTCCTGTAAGAAAAGGTAAAATTTAGGTAAAGGAAAAACGGAGGAGAAGCAGAAAAAGGAAAGGGCAGAAAGACAAATAGTTTGAGGAAAAATAAATGCACTAGTTTTGCTCAAGCCTTCATTTGAGGCACTGTAAAAGTATAAATTGGAATGGAAGGAAAGGATTAAAATATGGAGTATAGAATGTAAATGACAATTTGGAATCTCTTGTTCTCCAAAAATAATTTGTATACATGTGTACATAAAATGCACTAGACCATATCAATCCCATTCTTCTAATGCTTCAAAACATCAGCTCTACCAACCTCAGGTATACATCCATATCCTGCTATGCAGAATTTTACTATCATGGAGTTGAATAAAAGGACTAAACAAAAATAAAGTTTCAGGGTTTTCCCCCCTGGAATCTAAGGATATTTAGGTTCTTGGATTCCACAAGTGAAGAGCCTCTTGTGCCCTCTAGTTCTCCTTGTGGGCTTTTAAAGTGGCTATGAATTTTCCTAATTTTCCTCTTTGTCTCCAGCCTTCAATTGGTTGTCTTGTTCTAGGTTTCACAACAGTTCTCATGACTTAAGCCAGACACTACGTACTCCAAGAACTGGTCTTCTGCTTCCAGTCTCTCGCAATTCCAGAATATCCTACTATCCATGAGCTTCATTCCGTTACGGTTCATTCGGTATACTTTCAGATTACTCTTCCTAAAGCACAGCTCTGACTGTGTCAAACTGAAGCTCACAACATTAACAAGCTCCATACTGATGAAAACAAATACCATAGCTTAATATTCAAGTAACTCAACAGTCTGGTCCCACTTCACATATTCTAAACTCTATTTTCCTTTATATATTCTACATTCCTGTGAAACCTAATACTCAATGTTTTCCAGGTACTTTTCATGGGTTCCTGAATCTGGTTTGGTATTGTTCTATTTAAACTGTTCATTGCCTATAACTTCAGATAACATTTTCTTATTTCAAAAATTTTTTAGTCCACTGACTCTGAGCAGTCTCCTCCCTACAATAAATTCCCGTGTCATACAGTTTCACTTTTATGGACTTGCTAACTTCATGGATTGTAAGAGAAGGCAGGAGGAAGAAAAGGGATTGTCAAGGAAACTAACTACAATTTTATAAAGTGCCTAAAAATGTATTAAAATTCAAAGTGCAAAAAACATTTTTATATTGCTTATAGTCTCATTTACAGCAACAGTGAGGCATTACAGGAGGTCACATGAATCAGTGCCTACATACACAGCACCATGAGGGACACGAGAGCAATTATGATGTTCCAGTCACTCATCTCATTTGCAAGAATCTTACGAGGTAGGTATTACTATTACTTACCTCATAGCTGAGAAAACTGAGAAAAGAAATATTAAGAAACTGGCCCAATTCCACTTGGCTATTAAGTGCTAATGGATCTAGGATTGGAACCCTGACAATCTGGTACAGGAGCCCATAAGACTTATACGATTAGTCCTACTGCCTCTTGTTTATAACTGCATTGGCTTAACTACCCCCATTCCAAAACAACAACACAAGTACCAGGATTTCATTTCAGGATACATGAGTATGCTGTTTAAATGTTTCATAAAAATTTTTTCACTTCTGTTTAATTTCCACAGTATTTTGAAATGGATTCAATTATACACAACCAAAATTTGATTAAGAATTAGATCAATATTTTTTCTTTGCTTCATAATGCACACAAAATGGCTTAATATTCTTTAAGTACAAGCTTCTTAAAACTCTGTAAAGATGAAGATACAGGATACTGAAGTGACATTCCATCAATATATGTCATCTAATATACAAAAGTTAATGATGGCAGCAGAAACAGCTTGAAAGAATGAATGTTGACTCAATATTTTACAAGATAATTAAAAATTTGATTATGATTTGTATAATTTAGGAAAAGACAAGATTTGGGCTCACTCTAATTTTTATCTTTTCTGAAATCTATTTCCAACAAGCCAAGAGAAGCTTTCCTTTTATCTACGGAAAATAAACGTAAGTATTTTCCACATGAACTAATTCATATAAGCACAAAATGTGTGATATATTAATTATGAACATTTTAATTTTGGAAACCTATGGCAGTAGTACATCAGGAATTAAATATACAATTTTTATATATTATTTTACACATACTATTATTTTTCAGAGATATTTCATGATTAAACTTTAATTAAATTAATAATACAATGAAAAATACGAACTAGCAATTGCCAAATGAAAAATACTACTAACTAACGATGCCATAATTTAGTCCAATTATTATTTAAAGTTCTAAAATATAATGTTTAATAAATGATTTTATGAAATCATTAATTTTTTATTTTTTAATGTTCTTAGCACCGGACAATACATTTAAGAAATACTTCTTTACATATCCTCCTTATATGGTTTATAACAACCACTATATATGACACATGAGCATAGAGAGTTGCACCAACAGCTTAAACAATTTTATTATGAATGCCTTTTATTTCTCTGAAATAGGTCTTTTTTTAAAGAGGAAAAACAGGATCTAACTCTTGTTTGCTCTTTAAAGTTTTATTGTTTTAGCATTTTATACAGGGAGCGAGTATTAGCATACTCTGGAGAACTGCTGAAAGTAAAAGGCCTCAAGCTACCCACTGCATGGCTGATAGGATAAAGCAGGGATATAAAACTTTTGTCTGATTGCTCACTTCCCCTGTTTTAGAGTACCGCTACTCTCAAGAGCATATATTCATGTTCTTTCTACTTCGAGTTTTATTACTTCTTTTGTATTATTTAATACATCTAAAGACACTTCCAAAAGACAAATTTTTCCATTTTGAAAAAGTAATGGTTTGGAACCTGATAAAACACATTAATGTTCACAGTGTGTTTTTTGCAAAGGTGATGGAGTAAAAGTGCTATAAAGCAATTAGGTACATGATATTAAAGACATTAATATGTCAAATAGAATAAAATGTTTTAAAAGTCAACAAAAATAATATCCTGTAAAAGGTCAAATGAAAATGGCACATATAAAGACCATATTTCTCTTTCAGGTGTTTGACTAGATATTTAATGCAAAAATAGAAGAAGAAAACAGAAAAATGAAGAAAAGGTCTAATCTTACCTCAGTAACTTGAAATTAGAAGTATAGGATGTTTAACTCTAAGAAATATGGATAAAAATCACAACTCATCCTAGCAACTGAATGGTATATACACTTCATTATTCAAATTCTAATTTTTTCCCCCCGGAATGCTAAGTACTACCAGAGCCAACACTTTTCAGTAAACAAGAAACTGATATGCTTGACACTATTGAATAAGGCCAGGCATTTTTTAAAGTGTCATATACATTTCTGAAATCCACAATACATCAATTTTTAATACTTTTACTCTCTCAGCTCCATTAAAAAGATGGTAGGGGAAAGATTTTAGAGTAATTAATGATATAGTTAGCTGCTAAATATTAATAGGAATCGTAGTCTTGCATAAAATATAACATATAAACCTTGCCAATAAGGACGCACCAGTAATTAAAGTTGAATATGTAATTACACTGATTTATAAGACAGGCAAAAAGTTACACTTTACTAGCTTCTATGTAAACTGTGGGTAACAGTTAAACTTTGCATTTTACGGTTTATAAAAATGGGCAATATCTTGACTACAGTTCATAAATGGTTTAGAGACCTGTAATAGTAGTAAAAATTACGACAACTTACTTCATCATGAATATTCTTATTGCACCATACAAACCAAACTGTGATAATGATCCATAAGATGTAGATTCATCTTAAGACACTGCTTTACGTCCAAGAGAACATGAGTACTGCTAAGAATTTGTAGAGGACTGATGGAACAACAATTATAGAACATTTGAGATAATCTGAAAGATTGTTAAAACTGATTTTGATACATTTTTTCATATTATGAATGGGGTACAATTTAACTCCATTTAAAGTTGTAGTTTTTACTTATACACCATTAAAGACTTCAGAAGAATACTAAATTTTAGAAGCATATGAATATAGGTTCTTCTCTATAGGGAGTGTGTTAACCACACTTACATGTGCGGCTGAGGTGAGCAGCCCGGACTGCTGTGCCCATTGCTGTCAATGTGATCCAGGGAACCATTGAGGTCTTCATGGACCGCCTGCAGTAGGCCACTAGATGCATTATTGATCAGGCCAGGGTTACTCAGCAAAGGTAAACTGCTCTCTGCCAAGGCAGCCTAGCAAAATGAGGAGGGTATAAAACAACTTTTAAAATGCCCTTTAAAATAATTTTTATAACATACATCTTCTTTTAACAGGTTCAAATTGTGATACAGATATTATAGAAGCATTTAAATAAAATGTATGGGAAAGGCAAAAATTTCTAATTGGCCATTTGTGGCAAACATAGCAAGGAAATTAAATGAAAATATTAACGGCAGTTTTTGCAGCAAACTTTCTCACTCCTGTTTCATCCTTTTTATATAGTGAAATGTTGAATCCTCACATATAGTAAAATAAATACTCCAGGATAATATAAGCAGTTGCTCTGCTTTTAAAAAATGACCAGAACTTAACTCAAAATAAAGAAGTCCTGACATTTGCCTCCTTTGCATAAAAATTATATATTATAATTAAACTTTAAAGTTTTTGCCACAAGCACCATGTTCCCCAACACTATGATGTGAAATCATTTATGACAGCCTGGATAAATATTAATGCATAGCCACATGCATTTGCAAAAGCTTCTATCAATCTAGCATTTGCAGGAAAACCGAGTGTTCCAGATTTTGCCACAGGGTGTCCTTCTTGCTTCTTCACATCAAAAGTGGTTATGAATTAGAACCAGTGCTTTCTACAGTACTAGGTACTACAACTTGGATGATAAACCAACTATTAAGAACAATCACAATCTCACCTAAATACAAAGCCCTTCCCAAAAAAAAAAAAAAAAAAAAGGCAAAAACATTCAAATGTAACAATAACAGAAAAGTGCATTTAATTACCTGCAAACTGGCATTAAGAGCTGCTCCATAGCCTAAACTGGTAGGTATATTTTTTACTAAGGTTGGGCTTCTGGAAGAAAATAATATAAAGATGATTTATAAGTCTAAATACAAAATATGTTGATACCAGTAATCTCGCTAAAAAAATATGTTTTGGCTTGTCTCAAACTATTAGTCCAGAGTAGATGTATTGAAGGAGACAGAAATAAGGTGATAGAGTTCAAATATATAATTATCTACATACTATATATCAACTTGGTCCAGTAATACAAGGAATGAAACTTCAGATTATGGTGTGCAGGCAAGTGGGACATGACCTTGAGAGTCCCTAAACCTGTTTCTAGCTACGTGAAGGTTTCATTTTCAAGAACAACATTCATATAAAATTTTAAAAATATAAATATACAATGCAATTACCAATTTGATGCAATCAGGAAATAATTAATAGTTAATTTCTAGAACACCATGAATTAACATAACAAATTACCATAGTTAATTAAATGACAACATAATGGATTAACTATTTCTTGAATGCAGAAATTAACACATACTTGACTTCAGAAATCAAAACTCAAGGGTCAATAGTAGATAAAATACATTGAAGTCATCTCTTTACATAAGGCAGCAATGGTTTGAGGGAGCAAGTAAATGCTACAAGGAGTTAATTAGGCACAAAATGTGTCCTATTACATTTCTGACTTATGTCTGGCAGTCCTGTTCTTTAGGAAGAAAAAAAAAAATTCAAAGTTCCCAGCCAGTAATTTTCTCATACTACCATATCTTGATCATCTCAACTACACTGTATCAAAACCTGTCATCGTTGGGGGGAAAAGCAGGGTGGGTCCAAATAATAAAGTTTTGTTTGGAAAATAAAGAATATTTGGTAAACAAAAATCACTATTTTTGTATAAATTTCTCATAAATTCTTCATAAAAAGGTACTTTCAGGAATATCAGTGTATACAATATTAGCTTTATTTTAAAATAGCCTTTGTCCTCAACTAGTTGCTACAGTATTGTACAAAAACAGGCATGTGTCTGCCTCTGGAAAGCACG
>NC_084465.1:40819363-40821863 GCF_027409185.1 Cynocephalus volans
ATAATATGCAAGAGAAAAAGTAATATCGTGCGACTAACAAAGGTGTTGATGATTGAGTGCTCACACTGTAATTAGTGTGTCAGGCCCTCGTTTCTCTGCCAAGCCTCAGCTATTAATTGCACCAAATTAGAAAACTATATCAGAGGCAAAATTATTCTTTCACTTGTCATTTTGAGAGAGGGAATTCATTCCATTCAAGAGGCAGGTTAAAAAGAGGGGAAGCAGATACTAATCTGCTTATGTCATGTAAATAAATGTTCCTTGTGCTGTCTGTAAGGAACTGTGCTAGGCATCTTAAAACTGCTGGAGAAGTAGTTACCTTCCAAGTTGCTGCATTACGCCTGAAGTAAGCAAATGTCCGTGTAAACCAGCTGTAAATTTCATTAAGTGTTAACTGCCTGTCAGATGACTCCATGATAGCCTGAAATGAGACAAGATACATAGTGACATAAAATAATGGTTTACTAACTAGACTAGATGACACTTTCTCATCCAAGCCTTACTTTAAGCATTAATGAATTTTAATTTAATCAAGCAAAGTTAATTTTCCTGCTACTTACCTGCCTTATGAGAGTTGCATAAGTAAATGGAGGTCTGACATCTGCATTTTTATAAAATTCGTAGTTTGGGGCAATCTCTATAAAAACAAAAACTAGGTGTTAATTCTGCTAATACTTCACATTACATGTAATTGATTTTTCATATTTTCCCCTAGCCTTGGTAAAGCGATTCAGTGAGAAAGCCACCGACTAGTGAAAGCACAAAGCATGACAGTGGAATTGAATTATATGGAAAAGGCCATTTCTGACGTGCAGTGCAAACGAAGCGTCCCCTAGTCGTTCCTGGTACTTCAGCAACGGTGCGACCAGCTGGCCTGAGGATTTTCTCCAACAGCCAGGTCCTCTTTTAAGCGGGTGTTTAGGCATGTTCTTACATGGACTTTTTGCCCCCTGCTAAAATCTTTGTTTTTCTCATCTGATACTTCTTGAAGTACAACAGGGTCATCTCTCGGCATCTGTGGCCATGGAACAAAGGAAACACGACCCCCACGCGAGCGCCCATGTTGAAAATAACTTCACTTTTTCTAAAAAGGGGGCTCTGGGCTAATCATAATGGTTACAGTGTGTGACTGTGATTATCCAGATGCCCCGGGGTGAGGGTGCGGGGTGCAGGACAAGGGTAAGAGAGGGAGAGAAGGTACATTTTTGTTCCATGCAAACTTTGCCTCTCACAATGCTTCTTGAGCAAAGTAGCCTACAGGCGTTAGGAGCTGCGACAGGATTTTATCTAGGTAGCACCTTGATAAAGCCTGGCTCATGTAAAGCCGGAACTGTCTTGCATAAAGCAACGGTGCTTCATATATGCCCCTTTAAATGGCTCTTCTCCTACAGCATTACTCACAGATGTTGGATTGCTGTGGTCTTCCCTCCGCCATCAAAGCCTCTCATTGAACTGAGGCGATAATGCGGGCTATCCTGACAACACTTCTCTCAATGTCTCTAATGGGGAGAGCTTTCTTTCCTGAACAACCATTCGGAAGAATTCATCATGATGTGCTTAGGCAATCGCCCCTATCCACATTTACCAGGAATAAAACAATTATCACTCCATAAATCATGACTTGAGTTTCCATGTGCTCTGGAATGGCTCATGTACAGTTTGCTTCAGCTACAGTTTTCCTCTCCCAAAGTAAAAGAGCTCTACTGAGCATTCATATCCTACCTGATGACATGGGAATGTTGTATTTGTCTGAATGTCGCCTTCGTATGGCTCCCACATTGGGCACACTGGCTGGGGTGATTACTGAGGGTCCCTGGGTAATCGGGGTGACTGGGGCCGTTGGTGTGGTAGGGGTTTGAGGTAAGCTCTGTGGGGATGTCTCCAACATGTTCTTCGACATGGTGACACTAGACACCAGATTTAGCTGCAAAGGCCCAAGAGAAGGGCAGGAAAAAGGTAGAGACAAGAGAAAAAGACTTAAAAAGGTTTGACAAATGAGAGTGGATTCACTTCTACAGCTGTGTTGCCACTAATAAGCTGCAAAAGGAAGCAGCCAATCTCAACTAATTACAGGATGAAATTGTATCATAAGAACTCTAATTAGAGGATGCTGTTAGAGGTTATCTAATAATCTGCTGCAATGTTACTTAGGACTAACTCCTTCTGGTCCTACCAGAATTCAGGGAAAGTATATTTCCTTAAAATAAAAGCCAGTTGCTGATTATTGACTGCTCCTGTTGTTAAACAGGTCTAGCCCCCAGTGACTCAACAACAACAGCAATAACAAGGATGCAATGTTTTCAACCAACAGGACTTAAAGTAAGTTGCTATTCTGTTGCTGCCAGAATTTTTTTTTTCCCATAGTCCCAAATCTCGGCTGAGAGGCTCCAGCCAGCTGGAAAATTTTACACTGACCTTTAGTCTCCTTGCTAATTTGGTGGAATGGTAATGACATTACTACATATTCAAACAAAATTGTCTTAATTGCAAATTAGCCGGA
>NC_084465.1:40826863-40846863 GCF_027409185.1 Cynocephalus volans
AGATTTCCAAATGTACATAACGTGGCCTAAAGCTTATATAAGTCTAAATGGTAAGTACATTAAACTACAACAATCCATCTTGAGTTATCAATCATTACTGTTGTTAAAAACAATCTAAAATTCCATGTATCTCTATTAGTCATTGTGTTACTAATAATATAGAGCCTGTAAGAAACAGAATCTGCCTGAGTACCCAGTACTCAACACCCCAGAAATCTGAGAAAGGAGTCTATAAAGTAAGCATTTGACACACCTGTATTTCTAACTGTTGCACCACCTGCATTTGCACTCGACACTGGGCAGTGCTTCGGTCGTCCAATGCATGTTCATTGTTAAGGTGCCTAAACAAACACAAAACACAAAACAGAACGGTAAGTGATGTCTATCTCAGTGGTTTATGCTCCACTTAAAAAGCACTACACCGAAGTTATACATTTCAATGAAATGCCTTGAAACTACACAGAAAAAGGTTGAATATGCTTAAATGTTTAGTAAAAATTATTTATGTAATTAATATTAAGAGACTCTCCATTGGTTAGAGTGCAGCCTTATAACACCAAGATCATGGGTTCAGATCCCTATACCAGTCAGCTGCCAAAAAAAAAAGAGAGAGAGAGAGATTGATTCTTCAAATGACAGAACATGTCATCGTCTCTAAGCTTATCTGTTATTATAAAAAATATTTCCCTACACCACTTACAGAGTAATAGTAGAAATCACTAGATGCATTTAATATAATCATGCCATTTAAAAAAGGGGGGAGGGGGAGTAACATAAATATATGAAGCAAAAGTAATCCTGAAGAGAACAAAGGCAATTCTCTATTTCATTTCTGTTAAAATAACTTGTTGTTCTTTTGGTGTTTTTCACTGAGCAATGTCTTATTTCACCAGGATGTGTTGTGTATTATGTAAAAAGGGCAAATTATCATCCCATGGAAACATCAATACTTACAAAGAATGATGATGTGTTTTTACTAATAAATAAATGCATTGAAGATTCTAATAATAAGAATCATAAGATTGACATTTTGTGTCTAGTGTCCTAACTGGGAGACATCTATCCTAAACCTATGCAAAAATGATAAAAGATAAATAATTCTAATGATCTTACTCTAATCTTGAATATGTATTACTCTATTGTTATTATTACACAATGCTTAAAGAGATCTCTTTAATGAGTGGTATGTTAATACAACAAAAGTAATTTAGTAGAGCAGCATCTCCAATGAACCTAAAAATATTCAATAACATAATATATAATTTATTTGATGTCTCCCCAAATTAAAGTAATCTTCAAGTAATTCAATATCTTTTTGTATGTCTAGCTCAGCAATGGGCAAACTAAGGCAGCAATTTAAGAGACGTTCTCATCAATGCATATAAATGAA
This sequence comes from Cynocephalus volans, assembly GCF_027409185.1. Lineage (NCBI taxonomy): Eukaryota > Metazoa > Chordata > Mammalia > Dermoptera > Cynocephalidae > Cynocephalus > Cynocephalus volans. The sequence continues at coordinate 40,828,254 of NC_084465.1, forward strand.
ATTGACATATTGAATAAAATATTCACAAAATTAAATAAGAATTTATGTATTTACCCATGTGGGTATAAGTATCATTTATAATGGTACAATAGTCTAAAAAGTTTATTATAGCCCTAAGTACACTGAATTCAACATATATGTTTTTGTACCCATTCAAATTATTTACCTATATTTCTTGAAGTTAATGAAGCAGAAAAACAGACAGACATACATGTAATACATATGACGAAGAATTAAAATGGTGTTGCTGAGAAAGAACTGATTTATAAACAAGTAGGTTTATTTGTTAGTAAATTGAGGTTTAGCAATCAGAAACCTTTTTTCTACCCGGACCCCATACCTTGATAAATTAAACCAGTTTGTTTTAATACCTTCACATTGTTGATAACAACAAAACCTCCACATATCTCGGCACAATTGTTAGTCTTAGTTGCAGAGAAAATGTGGACTAAAATAGCGAGGTGGGCAGGTCAAGCCGGAGGTGTGTGGCTAGGGGCAGGAGAGGCACTTCCACTCTACCTGTCTGCTCTGAGCTCAGCTCAGGTTGGTTCTGCTATGAACCTAACTGTAACGAGGTCCCAAATTCACTCACCATCTCTGGAAGAAGGCATGAGATGTTAGAGTAAACCAGAAGTTAGCTCATGGTATGAAGTGTCACCAGTTCCTAATTTACCAGACTACATTTACAAATTGTTTTTCAGGGTTTTCCCCCCCAAATTTTAATGAACAGTGAGACTATTTTCCATCAGTGCAATACAATAATTGGTTGTATTCTTAAGGCTTAAAATTGCTCTATTTTTATAAGGATTTTATTTCACCATGAATTCTTGGGGAACACACATATTTATCCCACAATCAGTCTAAATGACGCATTTTTTAAAAAACACTTCAGCTATAAACAAAGATTAGGGTGCAAATGGAACAGGCAAGATAAGCAGAATATGTAGCTTCACAAGGAGAAGATATCTTCACTATAGCATGTTTATTTGTGCATGCAATCACTTTTTTAAAAAGGGTTCTTACACTTGTTTACTTCTTAGTGATAATCATTATCTTATATTTAAAAAACCAAAAAAAGTACAAAATGTTTGCATTATATACTTGGGTCTTAGAGACCTATTCAATTTATCTGTGCAGCTTTTATTAGAACAGAGACTGTAGACTACAATAATAGTCAATGAGGTTTTGTCTTGATTGAATTTTTCAGTGGAACACAAAAGAACCTTGCCATTAAAATAGTCCTTTATTCTCCTGTATGAAGGCGAAAGGTTTTTAAAGTGTTGTGATGTTCAGTAATGAGCCTCTATCTAAATTATCATTGGTGACAAACTCACAAAGCACTTTTCGAGGACACATAGTTATGAAATGCCAGAGCTGCCACTTTCTTTCCTGTAATTATAGGCTAGCTTGCAGCCCTTCAATGATCATTTATAGAACAGCCTCCAGTGGATTACTGAGAACTTGAAAAACACATACATACCTCTGCCACATCTCCCTTCTCCTTTCCTCGCTATTGTTTACCAGTGATATGTAAAATAATAGTGCCTATTCATTCCCTCTACTTAATTATGCCAATCAAAGTAAAGAAATAGTGCCGGATATAAATACAATGCAATAAGACTAAATAAATAGGCTAACTATTAACATTAAATTATGAATTTATGTATTTATGACTATTTGTGCCCAAATTATTCTCTTTTATGTTTTTATAACTATCTCAGGTACTACATATTGCTGTTCAAAAATTCTCTATGATTTATAAATCAAGAATGAGATAATACTGAAAAATGAGAGGATTGGTGGATTTTCTCAGTCAGTGCCTAATTGCTGTTTCAAAATGCATATGCAAAGGGACATTTCATTAATCATTTAATCATGTCCCTTGCAGGAAGTTGGAACTAATGTTGCAAATACCCTTTTCATATGAATGCTCCATAATACTATCTTATGCATTTGATATATTGCCTATGTCATAAATTATGGCTGCTTCAAAAGGACCAAGTGGGGTTGTTATCCCTGAAGATGCTTGTTACAAAACCTTTATTAAGTTTCTTTTTTTACTTATTGCTAGTACTATTTCACAGCTTCATACTAGCCAACAATAATACTCTTTCTGATGGCAAAGGTCTGTAAATTACCCATGCAATCACTAACACCATTTCACAGGCCTGTTCTACTTCTACTGGTCTGCTAACAAGGCGATTACACACAAATTACTGAATGCCTATGAAATATTTAAATGCATTCTACTCTACTATGCATTAATAAGAGCAAAGCAAGCTCTGGAATTCTGGTTAGCTCCAGTCCCTAATGTCCCCTAATGAGCCTCTTACCGAGACTGCAGTTCAAACAGAGAGGTGAAGAAAAAATGCAAAGGGTGCCTTCAGAAAGGCAGCACTGAACAAACATTGTGTGAGCCAGTTCTAATTTATGGGTCACTTTATAGGTATATTGATTTTTGTTTTCAAAATGGAATAAATGATGTGGTCGACTGACGTTCTTTCAAAACTGCATTGAATCTGTGTGCTAGGTAGGTAGTGTGAACTAGGAATAAGTATAGATAGGCCGTCAAATTCTTTCTTAAAACAATTAAGCAAGCATTTCAGAAAGACAAAAAAGTAGAAAAGGATCCCTCCAATTTATTTAATGCACAATTCTCTTTAATGAAGCTTTTATGGCTATGAATGCATGTAGTAACTTCAATTATATACACTCCAGATTAGCAATTCAGTTTTAATCTCTAGATTTTTCAAATTCATTTAAAGTTATAGCATTTTATAAGCTAAAAAGGGATCAGATTTAAACCCAAGTATGTCGAGCCTGTTTTAACAAAATGTTTCACTTGCATATCACTGGTGTTTGATTTATTTTGCATCAAGCTTTTTATGTTTAAACACTGACAGGAGTTTAAATACAAAATGTTAGCTGTCACTATTCATTTAGCTGATTATGTGAGATGCCTTAGTTTTGAGAGATGGGGGCACTGTCACCAAAAGAAACAACATTCTGACAAGTTCAAAGAATGCCTTCTTGAGGTCATAATTTTGTAGCCATGCTGCCTAGTCAAAGACAAAGAAATAGACAATACGCACTAAGTAAGAGCATAATTTTTAGAGTAGTCAGCTGCAAGAAAAAAGTTGACAGATTTCCACTAAATAAACTTCACCGTTTCCACTACATTTTCAATTGCTCTTTATATAGTGTCAAGCCTTAAAAACTTAGTTTGTAACAAACTTAATTCATTTATGTTCATCAACTAATTAATCTTTAATATACTGATATTTTTATGGACACTAACCACTGTCTTAAAGGAGAGTATTTCCATCTTTGTATATCAGACCAATGTTTTGTGTGTTAGCATCTGCACATGCAGGTTCAAGAACACTTGTCTGCTAACCGAAATGCTATATTGTAAACCTTTTGGCTTAAGTGTTAAAAGTCAATCCATCTATATTCAAGCTGACTTAGGTCCAATGGAATGATAATTAATTTAGCAGACAAACTACTCTAAAGTTTTGTCAGATGTTATTACACTTTGACATTTATAAGACAGTAATGAAAAACCAGAATTAAATGCTTTTAGTAATCTAGTGAGATCCTCAATTAGTGGTCAGAAAAATGGTTAGCTTCTGTCAACACCTACTTTATAGTAAAATTACTAATTTTTATTAACATTTTTATCTTCGACTTCCTTCTTCATCTTGTACTTTTTTGCTTTTTATCTTGCTGTTATAAATAAATTTTATCTCAGATTTAATTTTTTTATGCAAAAGAATACCTCAATTGACTATTAAATAATATATAGGTAAGAATAAGAATTTATATAATATATAAGAATATATATATGTTATACATACATCAGTCCTATGATGGCTTTGGATTTGGTGCTGGCAAAAATAGGAAGATTCTACCAGTAATGTGAGAAAGGAAATTTGGGACTTGATATATTTTCTACTATTCTTTGTTATTTAACATATGTGGGCTAAATAGTGATAAGGTATGGATTTCTTTTATTTCAAACCAAAGGGTAAGTTATCGGATACCAAATTAAATCTGAAACTATAAAATGTGTTTCTATGGCACCTTAGAACTAAAAACGCCACAATAATATTTTCTCCAAAAACTTTTATAATAAACTTTAGGTATAAATTTTTGTGAGAATGGATAAACAAGAAAACTGAGAACTAAAAACCATGCACAGTTTTGGACTTCTATTTTATTCCCCAAAGCTCTCTATTCTCTCTATTATTAGAAAAAAAAAGAAAAAGAAAACATTCTTTCTGAAAAAATTTGTGTAAGTGGTGATGTTTTCTTCATTTTACTTCTCACACAGACACTAAGTAAACTTTTTCCCTAAATAAGTAAAGTTAACTCATTTAATAAAATATATTATTTGATTTTCTTCAAATTTATCACACATTTTTAAGAAAAAGACAATACCAGTATGGAAAATATGTCTAACCAATATTTCATTTCAGTTCTGTATACTGACATCAGCTCTACTAACAAAAGTTATCACAGATTTTTGAGTTAGGAAATCTAAAGCACATCATAACAAAAATGGACTAAAATAAGGGCTTTAAAATTTATTGTCATTAGTTCTGTCATCCCTATAAAGTTAATGGGTTGGAAAAATGGTCAATCTTTGGAACCAAAGTTGATATTTAATTGAAAGGAAATGCTTTTTTAATTGTAATTTCTTCAGTTGTCAAAAAAACACTAGCATAAATATGAAAAAGGATCATGGTGGGTAAAATGAGGGTTTATATTTATCTGCTTATTAGTAATAAAAAGCATAAATAAATGAGATTAACAAAGATCCTCCTTTCCATGTGCTACAAAGGAAATCATACTTAAGGAAAGATGTATTTTTTCCTAAAGATTATTTTGAACTTTGTCAGAAAGAATAAATTGGAATGATAAAATTCATAGTGAGTGGGTTAGTTCTCTGGCTTAAATTACTATTCTTAAGAAATAATAGCAGTAGTCCTCTAAATACCCTCAATAACAAGGAATAATATATTGATAAGGACTGATATAGTCAAATGAAGAAATATGAAATTAGTTGTTAAAATAATAACCCTATATTCTGCCTTTAACCAAAAAAAATTTTTTGAGAGGAAAACGTCAACATTTCCTAGTATTTTAAAATAATCTCTTTGCTTAGAATTGTTACCATTTCATACCCAACATAATGGCAACTCACAACTGTCTTGGTATAACAGAATTGCAAATTTTCATTTCAGGCATTTACAAAGAGTCGTAGTGGTAATATGAAGCAAAGTTTTCTCTTAATTGGTGAGAAATGATAAAACGTTACAAAATCTTTGCGGAAGTCTTACTGTATTGCCGTTATAAAGTTATTATGGTGCTAAGTACTTGTGCCTTGTTGTTAAGGTACTTTTTGCTCTATACTCTGTAGTCAGTCTACCATTTGCAAACACATCTTTTTGATGTTTCTGCCAACATCCTGGCAACAAAGCAGTGCAATTTCAAATGAGCTAATTAACTTAATTGTTGATGAAGCATGAAACAGTTCATTCACCCTGTTAGCTGCACCATGACAACATAAGAGTCTCAGTCTGTGAAGTTACTCATCTCCATAAACCTATCAGTAGCTCTCTGTTCAGATCTCTTGTATACCAGAATTGTGCATGGAAAATGTTTCATGAGAGATGAATATTCTCATTTGAAAAAGAACCCCTTACAAATTTTTTAAAAATAAAATATCATTGTATGAAGAAATTAAGGGTATGCAAAGTTCTGATTTTAATCTAGAGAAGTCATGTAATCTATTACACAAACATACAGCTATGTATGTTTCTTTATGTTTCTGGGGCTAAAAGTAACAATATCAATGAAATGTAGTTTTCTTTAAATTTTAACACTATTAACTTTCATTTTTTTATTCTTGTTAAATGTACATATTTAATATTATTTAAAGTAATGAATATAAAGTCTGAAATTAAGAAATTAAATCTGCAAAATATGTTTATTAACATATATGTATTATATGACCACCTATATAATATTACATCAGATTTTTACCAGAAGCTTGAAACTTAAAATAATCGTACCTTACAAACATGTCTCCCAATGATTAATGACACTACTTTCATAGACTAATGTTTTTCATTCATTCAAAAACCTTTATCAAATGGTTTGTGAAATATTTTTATAAAAAGGTAAAGATGAAGTGTTAACCCTTTTAGCCTGATTTTGCTAATCCACTTGTTGAAACACACAGAAAACAAAAAAAGTATATCCATGATGGACCTTTACTTTCCTCCTTCATCTTTTATTTACAATGTGCCTAAAACTCCCATAAAATTCACCCCCATCGCCCAAAAAAGTAAACAACCTACTTTAAAAACTGTCCAAAATCTTCACAAATGCTTTCACAGCCTGGCCATTTGCAAACTCCATGGCCATAGAGAGTGTGAGAGGCCCCAGTCTCCTCATGTGACGAGCTGTAGCAAAAGAACACGACGTCAGATTCATCTCAAAAAGCCATAATCGTTGCAGGCTGCTAGCGCCTGTCAGGTTACGATCAGTGACAAACAGGTCAAAACAGGTCAATTCAGCTCAGAGCAGTCAGAAAAATTTAATCGTTCTATTGAATAGTTCAACTGCCAAGGCTAGATGATGTTCCAATTAGAGGAGAAATAGAGCCAAAGATGACTGTTAATAAAGGATGAAAAACTAAGAGGACTGTATAATATCATATGCTAATCCTGCCATATGACCTTAATGTAACATTTTACCTCTAAATAAAAAATAGGTATTCATATGTGGTCAAGTGAAAAAAAAAAAAACTCGTATTTTTAAGAAGAAAATAGGAAAGTTATCATCAGATTTTTGAAATGCTCTTTTGAAAGAAGATAGGGACCTCTAGGATCATTTAAATTGTTTCAAAAAATAAAATAAACTTTAATATTTATGCATGAACCATATATATTTCTACTAGTTACAGTTGATTAAAACAATTCTTGGACAAGTATTCATTAGCTATCTCATATAATCATTTGAGAGATCCTAGAGAAATCAACCAACTTCTGAAATACATAATCCTCAAATTAATTTCAGTTAAAACAACAGCATGAAACATTCAGAGGCACACTATTTTATAATAACAAAAGCTAACATGAAAAATTTTCCATGATACTCCGGTGAAGTCCAGAAACATCACCAAATTATAGCATTCTATTTCAAAGTGAACTATAATTAAATATTTATTTTAAAAATATTTATTTATGAAGAAGAATTTGTCACATCAAGGCAGATATTCATATCATGTAATAGAATACTATCAATGAACTACACTTACATATGAAGTTTGGAGCCATATATAATATATGCCTAAGCCACTCTGTTAAGAAATTCTACATCTATGTTTCATCTTTTAAAAAGAGACTTTTTATGTTGAGCAATATTTTAGCTTATATACTTTATGCAAACTACTCTAAAGGACTTGAGTAGATGGTGATGTGCCTGAACAAATGGAACTAAATGGATGAAAGTCCATGGATGCTCCTTTTACGAAGGCATTTTTTACACAACTAAGATAACACAGTAAGTTGAAAAATTATCTAAAGTATGTATTTAACATTGGTAACTGAAGTCAATTTTTCTTTATGAATTTTTAGTCAAATTTATTCAGGAAATTACAAATATAAGTTTATTTACAAATTGTATTATGCTATAACAATAAAAACAGCAGACCAGATTTTCTATCTTTTGGTTTGTTATGCCTGTGTTTATATATTTATGTATATTTAATGTCCGGTTTTTAAGCACATGGTTGAAACATATTAAGAGGAATATGTACACATCTTTATATTTGAAATTAAAGAACTGGTTTTTGGTTTGAAAAAACGGTAAAATGTTCCCATAGCAATCAGGTTAATCCCAATATCTTAGTCATAAAAATATATTGATAAAATAATTCCACGTGCACTTATGAAAAAATAAATTTCTTCAGATAAATTCCCCAACTATATCCATCAAACTGCTTGTATATAAACTGCTTCTGTAATGAAAAAGAATATTTAAGATAAATAATCTAAAGAGTTCTATTTAATTCGTTGTTCTACACATCTTGTCTCTGTTAAGTAGAAGGTATTGTTTTTAGTTTTATCAATAGTGAAAATAAAATTTGGTGAAAGATAAATTATAGAATAAAGCTCATGGGGTTTACCTGTCTCGCCTTGCATTTAGAACTGAAGACTGTCCATTCACTATGGAATGATGAGTTATTGGTGGTGATGCTTTGGAAGTGGTGGAGGAGGTAGTCGAGGAGGAATTGTTAGTTGTGAGGTCTAGCCCTCCATGTTTAATGCCATTGTCTTCCATACTGTGAACTCCAGTCACTTCTTTCCATAACTGCTGAATCTCAGCAGGACTTAAGCCAGCTACAAAATGAAAGAAAGCCCCACTAATAAAACAAGGTAAAGTTCACATAATGAGCTCAGTGCTGTTAATAGATTAATCCCAACAACAAAAGTGATGTTACAAACATTAATATACAATAAAAAATCACTTTCACACCATTAGCACTATCGCTTTTGTCTCTGATCATCAATTATTTGCTAAACACTACCAATTTGGAAATGGTACTGGGAATAACAGTATTAGGGATAAAAATCAAAGATTAATAGGAAAAAAAAAATCCTGAAAGTTCTATTTGAAAATTAAATTATTTAACTTTTAAGAGTAGCTTTTATTATTGCTATTATTAAATTTTTATCAATGAAGAACTGAAAGAAAAATAGACTTTAGGGGGCCGAGCCCGTGGCGCAGTTCGTAGAGTGCTGCGCTGGCAGCGCGGCGACGCTCCCGCCGCGGGTTCGGATCCTATATAGGACTGACCGGTGCACTCACTGGCTGAGTGCCGGTCACGAAAAAACGACAAAAAAAAAAAAAAAGAAAAGAAAAATAGACTTTAGAAATAACACATTAAAAATAAAAAGGAAAAAAGGAGTAAAAACAAAAATATCAGAGAAAAATAGTAAACACAACTCAAAACAAAAATTTTTTTTGACAATTATCTAATTATTTTGCTCTTTCTCAGAGAGGCAAACGAATTATTAAATTTCATTTGGGGGTCCTGCATAAACCAGTATGCGTACCTACACGGATCCGTTAAGCAGATAATATCCTAACCATTCTTTCATTTATGACTGATAGAATACAACAACTACTCATTTTAAACAATTCCCTGGTTCAGATTATGCAAGTTTACCTGATTTATGCAACAATAAAAACAGAAAAGCTAGGCATAATCCTTTATTTTTCAGTATAGTTTTGAAATAAATTGTTGAGAAAATTGTCTACAGTATTTGACTTACAAAATAGTACTTATATGTTCTAAGTACTGTGCCTTCATCTATTCTTTCTACACATTACACCTTTATCCTCACTACAATCTAATAGAGTTGTTATTTTTATTTCAACTCATTTATGCATAAGGAAACAAAGGGAGAGAGAGGGCACAAAGCTTATTCATGGTAAAGATGTGATCTAGATCCAGGTGGTATGGAGTACCTTAGCTCTTAAAATACAGTATGAAGAAAATATTAAAACTACTGTGTAAAGATGTACAGAGAAAACAATAGCTATAACTACAACTGCTATCATTTATTGAGCATGTACTATATACTGGTGTTTCACAAAGTGCTTTACATTCATAATGTCAGTTAACCTCACTTGAGGTTAGAAATCATTTTATTTTACAAGAAGGCTCAGAAAGATTAAAAATGATGTCCCAAGTCACTCAAATTATAACCAGTGGAAATAATTCAAACCCAATGCCCTGTAGCCCCCAATTTATGTTCTTTATTCTTATGTGCATCTACCTCATCTTTATAAAAGATTTATGTGCTACACAAACTACCCCTCCTAACCCAGCTCCCATCTACATCAGATGCTGTAGTGGTGTGAGTCAGTCAAGAGATGCGTTGGGTCGGGAGAGCTGGAACTTGGCTGGGAAGACAGGGAAAAGATAACAGAATGTGACAATGAGAAGAGTGAGCCTTTTCACCCCCAACTCTGAAAGTAAAACAATCCTTGATGTGCACATAGTGGTAAGTAGCCAATAGCAACAAAAGAATTCTCACTGTTCCAAACTTAACTTCTGGTCCAATTATTCATCACAGTGGTAATCTTAAATTGCTATGCCTATCACAATTTCACATAGGTAGTTAAAAGCTATCATTTCAGTGATTTTGGCTCCTTGAGATTTTAAGACACAGCCTCAGACTGTTAAAAAATAAAAAAAGAAAAGAAGAAAGAATAATTCAGGTTTACAAAGTTGTTAAAAACTTTCTATAAAAAAGAAGGTGGCTTTATAAAGAGATGCATTTTCTTTGTTACGTGGGAAACAATTTTACATTAATATCATTAATTGTTGCTTTAATTCTAGCCTTAACTGAGAATTCTGAAACTTTTCTTACTGTAACTTTTGGATTACCTGTCTGTATCCTAACAGCAAAACTTCAACAGCAAATCCTTTTCAGTGACAGCATCAACATGTTCTGCATCAGTATTCTCACCGTCTCAACTGCTGCCTCTCTTGCCTCACCACTGCTACAGCTTTCTGCCTTCCTGCTGTTACCTTGCCTTGAGTCTTTAAATTTACTCTACATATAGCAGCCAGAAATTATCTCTTTAAATGTAAATTAGGTCATGTCACCTCCCGGGAGAAGCCTCCAAAGGCTTTCCAGAACACATAGGAAAAACAAAACAAAACAAAACAAAACCGAAGAAAAAACAAAAGAGCAAACAAAAACAACCCTTACTCGGGCCTATGGGGGCTGCATTTATTATCTGGCTCTTGCCTGTCTGCCCGGCCTCATCTACTGCTCTCTCTCCACATTTCATCCATTTATACTAGCCTCTGCTGCTTCTCGAATGCATCAAGCATCTGCTCCCTTTCCACCCTTTGCTCTGGCTGTTCCCACAGCCTAGAGTACTCTTGTTGCAGATTTCCCATGGCTCCCCCCCTCCTTTCACTTAGATTGTTAAAAGGTCCTCTCAGAAGTCTTTGACCACACTGTCAACCACTGTGCCTTCCCACTCTGCCTTCTAGCATTCCCTTAACTCCTCACCTTACTTTATTTTTCTTTAGAGCATTTATTAGTTTCTAAAACCATTTTTATCTATTTACCTACCTACCTACCTATTTCTTGTTATCACTAGTGTCCCACCACTACAATTAGTTTTATAAGAGAAGGGATTCCTTATTTTACTAGAATATCCCCAGTGCCTAGTATGTGCTCAATAAGTATTTGTTCATTTCATTGATTATAACAGAGTTGTACGGTTTTCTAAGACATGTTAGTCCCCAGATGGAAATGTTTTGTCTCTTAAAGAGCATACTATTTATGAGCATTGCAACCATATAAAAACCAATGTCTAAAGAATTATAATTGATACTAGTTGATTCCAACATAGATTGAGTGGCTAATAACATTTTATATCTTCGCTAAAGACTCTTAGATATTTTTAGAGACTATACCAGTTAATGATGCTATTAATAATTTAGTTTTTGGATTTTATTAATAATTTAGTTAATGTAAGTAACCATTTACCTTCTAAAAGTAGATTTCCATGATACTAATCATTTGTATTGAAAATTAGTGATACCACCTTGCTATTGCAATAATAAGATAACGAACACTGGGTACTTAGTAGGCTCTCAACAGAGATTTGAAGAAGAAATAACCTATTCACTATCTAAATGTTTCTTAATCAAAAGCAGAAGGAAAAAAATTTTTTTTTAATATTGTAGGTATTGGGCAGAGAATAAAAGAGGTCAAAAAGAGATTTTTCTTAGCAGTTTTGGTTCCCAAAAGCATCTGCATGTAAGAATCACCTGGGGATATTTTAAAACCTCCAATGTTCTGACCACAGCCTAGACCAATGAAACCACAATTCTGGAGGTAGGACATAGGCATCAGTAGTTTTGAAGCTCCACAGGGAATTCCAATGCACAGATAATGTTTTTGGAAAAATTTAAAAAACTATTACCTTGCTCTTGGGACAAAGTTTTCACATCTAAAAATTGCTTAGCTCTTTTCTGTGGATATGAAACTGTTTATAAATATGAAACAACTAGCCAATCAATTTTGTACAGTTTTGAAAGTTTTGTGAGTTTTAAAGTCTTGATGGTTCACAAGAATTAATTTAGGCATTTCAGGTAGTAATATAACAAGTCAGTTTTTCTTAAACAGTGTTCTATGGAACAGTAGTCTCCTAAATGCTGTGAATCTAAGAGGTCTGTGGTCTCTATCTCGGAGACTCATGATTCATGTAAAACAGTTCTGAAATGTGTAGTGAAAAAGATAACTTGAATCACTTTTTTAACTCATTGTTTTCCAAATGTATTTTAAAAAAAACCAAACTCTTTTTACAACTACCCTCATTTATATCACTTTTAAATACCAGTTAAAGGCCTAGGATTCACAGCTATACCCTCCCTTTAAACTACAGTACAGTCTTTTTATTTGACATTTCCATGTAACCCTACCAGGTTTCTCAAATCTTACATGTTCAAAACTAAGCTTCTGTTTATACAGCCCCTTCTCCCAACTCCAACTCACTCCTCTTGCAGTTTTCTTCCATCTCTGCTTTATTTAACAGATACTTAAATAGTGCTTCTGATATACCGGGCCGCGCTCTAAGTGCTTCACACATGATAGCTAATCTAATACCCCAAACCATTACTATTATTATTTTTACATTTATTATCATTTTTTTAGAGAAGAGGACGCTAAGGTACAGAAAAGTTAAGTGACTTGCCCTACAGCTAATACGTGGCAGAGCCCCCTCATTTTTAGGACCAGTCAGGACACCTTCCCTGGCCACTCTGTTTAAAGTTTAACTCCTCCTATTTCTCATTGTTGCTTTATTTTTTCCTATTCTTGCCTTTATTTTTCTCCTTGGCACGCTCCACTATATATTTTACTTAACTTATTTATTATCTGTCTTCCACACTAACATGTATGTTTTATTATTATTATTTTTTTTTTTTTTATTTTTTTAAAAGATGACCGGTAAGGGGATCTTAACCCTTGACTTGGTGTTGTCAGCACCACGCTCAGCCAGTGAGCGAACCGGCCATCCGTATATGGGATCCGAACCCGGGGCCTTGGTGTTATCAGCACCGCACTCTCCCGAGTGAGCCACGGGCCGGCCCTAACATGTATGTTTTATGATGGCAGGGATTTTGGGCTGTTTTCTTCACTGCCATATCCCCAGAACCTATCAGAGTGCCCGCAGTGAGTGACAGCTCAGTGCATCTTACTGGAGAGTTTTTCAGTTTGGCCAGAACACTGCAGTACCCACAAGCATACTCTGGGAATCAGTGGACTAGACTGTGGTAGAGTTAACAGTCAACTTTTATCTTAAGTGAAGATTATTCAATTTCTCTTAATAACTTATTTCAAAGATATATACAATACTAGCTCCAAAAAGTTTTGTAATTATGTAATTTTAAAATTCCATGACCACAAAAAATTAAGAAGTCCTATTATAGTTTTGGATGATGACTTGGGCTTGTTCTTATTCACTGCCAGTAATATAAATAAGTATTAAAAGGTTTGTTTTCACAGAAATTGAATGAATAAAAGAATGAATGCTTAATCAAATTGCATATAATACTACAGATAAAGCAATTTAACAATAATTCTTGCATTCAGAGTTTGTGAAGTAACTACAAGGTGCCAAGCACTGTGCAAAGAATTAATTAAAATTTGATAATTCATATCTAGATTATACATCCTTGGGCCTCACAGGTTTAGAAATTCCTATGGTTTTCCCTAGTAGGAAAAATCTCATTAGCAGTTTTTTCACACTCAAAAATAAAATATTCTTTCAATGTCCTTTCTTTTTCTATGTCCACTAATTAAGCTCTTAATGTTGAATAAATAATTTTCATACATTGTGATGCAAAGTATGTTTATTATGAATTTAAATTAACTTATTTAACACTACTTTGCTTATTTTCTAGGGTTACTTATAATATAAAAAGTAATAAAACTGAATTTTGTTAGAAGTACTTGTTATCACATTTAATGTATTAAGCAAAATTTATATTCAATAACTTATTTTGCATTACTGAGATATTACCATGTACTTTTCACTTTTTCATCTCAAAGGTCACATTTTGAAAAGTTAGTATACATACATGGTCAAAATAACTGAATCACAGAGAAGGGTGTACATTACAAAAGTAAATTTCTCTACCAGCCCTGACCTCTGGGTCCCCAGTTTTCCTCTCCAGAAGAGAGGTCCAGTTTCTGCAGTAGCCATCAGAGATCTATGTGTTCATTTATAATTTGCCAAACCTAACATATTATTGATTTATATTTGACTAGAGGATTACTATTACCTACAGATACAATGCTGTCTTTAACATGCATATTTAAAGAGATGTGTTTTGAATATACATTTTGTCCAAATGCCAAATTACAGGGAACAAAAATAGGTATTTAGCTTAAACTTAGACCAAAGATAAATATCTCTACCATAGAAGGAGCTTTTGGGATATAAAAATACATCTGATATTAAAAAGTATATACCTACTATTATTTTACTACTAACTTTTGTATAGGCAACATTTTTAAAGATTGAAACTCTATTATAAAAACAGTACATTTTTGGTTTTCCCCATCATGATACTTAAATGTGGCAAAGTTGACAATATGCTTTTGAGTCTTCCTCTCAAGATGAAAAGAATTGCCAAACAAAACTTTTTTAAAAAGACTTATGAACTAAGTGGAAGTAAATCCATTTTAATGTTATACTCGTACATGCTAGTTCAAAAAAACCTCCTACAACAATTAGAACTATGATATAATTTAATCATTCTATCCTATTTACATTTTCTCAAAAACTCAACATACTCAGTATTTCTCTATGTATTCAGTTATTTACAAGTTAGTTTTTTTTTTTTTGTCTTTTTGTGACTGGCCGCACCACGCTCAGCCAGTGAGCGCACCGGCCATTCCTATATAGGACCCGAACCTGCGGCAGAAGCACTGCTGCGCTCCCAAGCGCTGCACTCTCCCGAGTGCGCCACGGGCCGGCCCCCAAGTTAGTTTTTAATACATAAAATTAATAGCATTCACAGGCAGTTTTGCACACTTATTTTTGTAGTAATAAATGTATGTTTAAACTTTAACTTACTGATGACGTTTCAGCATATAAGGCCCCCAAAGAATTTTTTCCTCCACGTTACATATCGAAAACTTTCTGGTATTTGAAAGGGAATACCAAGACGGTTGTAACAATTCTGCACGATGTACATTGTTCATGTTGCTGGTGCTGTTAACATGGTTACATAGAATGGTGATCTATGCACACAAATGATCCTGATTAAGCAAAAGATCCAGGATGCCAGAAGTGGTGTTGAAGTAGGCATTTGGCTATTTATCGTTCTCAAGCACAAAATAAAGTCAAAGCCAAATAGCTGATTTTGGCTTCATGCTGAGGTCAAAGATTGCCTTCAGCACATTTCTGATCAGCATAGAGAACATTATTATATTTTCTTTAAAAAAAAATTATTTTCTTTATTATTCAACAGTTTTCTGATTTCAAGATCATCTAACTCTACAAGGTGTTAATTCGAAATAGTGCTGGCTGGAATCTAGTACTTCTTGTTTGATCTTTCAGGCTGGTAATAAAAATCTTATATTTCACTTTTAGAAATTCAAAAATATGTGAAAAATTGGAGGGAAATATAATTTTTACCACAAATATTTTAGTCCATAAGCCATATGCTGTGTGTATTGGGATAAACAGATCTTTATCTGATATCAAAAACATATCAAAGCTTAAAGTGCATGCACAATTTCCAATTTCTAACCAGTAGACAATGGTACTAGGTCATTAAAATGTGTCACTAGTTAATATACAGACTATACCATCTATATACGAAGGAGTCTTCAAAAAGATCATTGAAATATTCGTGTATCTTTTAATTCTATTTTTCCACAAACTTTTTGAAGTATCCTTATATTAAATAAATTTATAATCAATATATTTTTTGAGATCAGTTTACAAATCCATCTTTTTTTATTTGACTTCTGTGTACCTACCATTACTCTATATACAAACTATGAACATATCTAGAGATGATAATTTCAATGCCTATCTTACATTGAAATCCAATATTATGGTAATATTCATGATTACTTTAAATGCTTAATATTTAAAATAACTTATGTTAAATGATAAAACATTACATAACTTTAGGGAAAAATGTCTATAAATCTGCTACTCTACAAAAATTATTACAACTTTGTTATTTTCAAATTTTATACACATATTTTTCATATCATTAAAAAGTTATACCTTTAAAAGTAGGCTGAAGAAGTTGTGTTAAATTATGGGGATAAATAAAATATGGAATATTTTTAAAGACACAGTGAGAACATCATTCATCTTTATACATTAATCCTGCTTGGTTTTCATATGGTTATTATTTGTGGCTAATCGACTAACCAACCAATAACTTAGTGCAAAGTGAACTAGGAAACTGATAATAAAAAATGTTCAAAATACTTTCGCCTAAAATAACCAGTAACTAAGGCAGAAATCATTTGGGGCTTACATCATTCAACAATTTCTTCTTTACTTTTTCCCAGTATAAGGTTATGTTCCTTTACTATAGCCTGTGTATCTGCCACGCTCTGCATAGGTCTGACTAATGGGTATCCACAATGATACTTTTCACATTTAATCATCTAAATTGTGAAAAAAATATGATGATGGCTCCAGTCGGTGTGGCTTACATGGCACCAACAAGAACTTTGGTTAGTGAACCTACTAACTGTTTGATCCTACATTTATTCAAATGAATTTTTTTTACCTTTAGTAATGGAAATATGCTTTAGTGATTTCACCTATTTTGTTTAAAATAAAAATTTTCTGGTTAAACCCAGATATGTTTTCAGATTTACTTTATTTTCTTAAATTTTCTCCATCCTGTGCATTTTATCTCTCATATATCTCATGGAAAGTAAAAATAGAAAAAAAAGCGGAAAAGATAACTCTATAAAAAGATAGCTTGGAAATAAGAGAGAATTTTCATTTGAAAACTATTAGCATGGTTATATTATAATAAATTTTATTGTCTGGTTAGATATTTTTTGCTTCTTTTAGAAGAATGCAGTTTAACAAATATATTTTAAATAAGTTACATTGTCTTTCTACAAACATATCTTAAACTTTCTTGAAATATTTATTTGGATGATTTTATTAAAATGAGATTACGGTAGATCACACTTTTCTATTGAAAAGTTTCCCACATAATTAGACCCTGAATACAGAATGTATTTAAATTTTAATGAAAAAAAAATCAATGAGATAAACTTATTGCTTCTGTTTTAGTGTAGTTTCTATCAAAGACATCCATGTTTATATTGAATTATTTTATAAACTTTTTTTAACTTACTATTCTCTTGTTCACAAATTGTATTTGTTTTTCTAAAGGACAATAATTTGTGAATAGAAACTTCATTGCTAATGACACTACGGTTTATTCCAATTCTCTTTGGAATAACTCAAAAAAGTGGGTTTACTGCCTTGTTTTTCTTTCACTATTTAAACTTTATCTTTCTTGATTTCCTAGGAGTGCTTCAGTCAGGTGAATTAAAAGATCTGAAGTCAAGTGGAAGAGGGAAATCTGGGAAAAATAAGCCAAGAGATAGTAATTTGATAAATGAAAAAAGAAAAACACTTACCACAATATTTTTAATTTCACATCTCACAAAACAATGGCCGTGTGCATCATAAAGACTGGCTTTTATTTGCTAATTTTAATTTTTGTGTATAAATTGTTCTTGATTTTCTTCAGGGTGTCCTATAGAGTCAGCAAAATGTACAGCAAATACTACTATACTGTGAACCCCTCTGTGACAAATATATTAACTTCAATTAAAGTTCATTTGAATTAATGTTTGTTCCAACAAAATCCAAATGCAAATTTGGATCCTTTTGTAAAGTTTAATGATATGTGACTTTAACCTGAAGTGAGAATTTTAGCACACAAAGTCACTTGTTTCCCATTATTTTTCTTTTTTTAATTAGAACTCTTTCCATTTCTCAAAAGCTGAGTCATGCATATATACGAGTGTATTATCAGAGTACTTCCGAAGTTTTCTTGCAGAAAAACAAATCAGCATACAATTGACAGCTTTTTAGAAATACAATTCCTAACATATGCACAGGCAATATTGTTTTAGAGAAAACAAGCATCACTATGGTCCCATGACATAAAATAAGGTTTCATAAAACAAAAAGTGGAATGTTTTCTACAGAAATAAGTAAATCCTCTATGTAGAGATTTCAACATGAATATTAGAAATTTTAATTTTTTTCTTATCAGATGTCTACCAAAACTCAAAACAGCTCACTTATGTTAAGTGGAGTACTGTCAGCCTTTCCAAGTAATCCAATTCCCTGCAGATCCCGGTATATATTCAATAGTCCTTGAATTGTGTTGCCCTTATAAATTATTTTCTGCCCATAAGACTAATAAACACGCATTTAATATCTAACAAAACAGTTGAAAGCAGTTTTACTACACACTTGAAAGCAGTATGTAGTA
>NC_084465.1:40849363-40854363 GCF_027409185.1 Cynocephalus volans
TAGAAATACAAGTAACTGGTCTGTAGTCATCATCATGAAAGATAGCAAAGTAATTAAATATATAAAAGTTCAGATAAAGCCACATTATTTTTTCTGTGATATGTAAGTATTAATATCAAGTCCATTTTGTTTATACTCGAGACTCTAATAAGGTACACATTAGGAACACTATTTTTGTTATTTCAAAAGATAAATTTCATAAATTTGTGGCTTAGCTGCCTAACTTTATTATAAGTAGATTCTTCTCTTCCTAAACAATAAGTGCATCTTGGACAGGAAAATTAGGGTTGTTTCTTTCTCCATTTTAAGAGTGGGCAATTCAAATTTCGTACTTATGTGAACTAAAAGGAATGCTAAAGTGTCAGGAGTTCTAAAAGCAACAATTAACTGATAAGAATCTTTGCACTTTTGTTGACAAATCTACAAATCAAATGCACCTAAGCATTTGAATATTTAAATATTGATTTATTCCATTTTCAAATTACACATCTCTGCTCTTACTCTAGACTCTAATGAATTTAAAAAGACTAAAAACGCTAAATTTTCTTACACAATTCTGCAATTAAAATGTTATGCTGATGTTCTAGCATGCTGCTAGATTGTCCCTTCAAATGCAGATTGAATTATCAAATATGCCCACTGCACTGTCCCCATGGATGCATATCTTCTGAGCCATGCTAGAACACCAAAGCAGGTAACCCACATTACCTGCTGCAGCATGACTGCCTGCTGCTGCTGGAGAAGGGCTTGGAGCTGCTGAGGAGACAGGACTTGCTGCTGAAGGATCTGCTGCATTTGCTGAGGGGTGATCACCTGGGGAGTCATCATGGCCACTGACACAGGCACCTTGCATAGAGAAAGAAAGAGAATGGGTGGTCACAACTGAATGTCTGCTAACCCACTCACAGTTGTATGTCACTTTTCATAAATTCTTCAGCATTTGATAGTCAATAATTTTTATATAATATTTCTTATATTACATAACTATTAATAATAATATTAAAGTAGCACAGTACTTAGACACTAGCTGTCCATAGGCATCAGATTTCATCAGACTCCAACTTCATGTTTTACACTTGTAATATATAAACCTAAGATGTTTGAGCTTAGGCTAGTATAGTCAAAAATAAACAATTACATAGCAGTACTCTCAAAACTTCATAACTAATAATTTAATCAATGTTGCAGTGCTATAAGTGAATAGCTTTTTGAAATGGTTTAAAGGTGTGATTAAAATTATAAAGAATAAACAACTTAAAATAAATGCATATAAATATGTTATCTAAACTAGTAAAAAGCATATGTGTAGAATATACTTATAAAACACAATCACCATTTCAAAATTTTCTATAAGTATGTAATGTATATAATACTAGAAAATATAGTAATACATACTGCTACATGAGCACATGCAGTAACTCATACAGGAGATATATATACATATATGTGTATATATTCAGAAAAATAGCTACATAGATAAGTCCTCAGAAAGAAATAATTATAAGCCTAGTATTCCAGCTTCTTCTGTAAAAATTTTCTTATTCCAAGCAGCTAAACTTATGCCATTAAGTCCAGAGATCTGAAGATTATTCAAAGGTCATTCATTAAACCAAAAAAATTTTTTTTGCTTAAAACTTTATTTCCACCTATTCCTTTCTTTTCAAGTTTCTAAGAATGAAAGAGGCAAAAAGAAAATAAGGAGAGAAAGATACAGAGGAAAAAGAAGGAAGGAAGGAAAATACAGAGTAAGGAAAAGCCACAGGGGAGAAAGCCCTAGAGAAAGAGAGAAAAGATGTGGCAAGACAGGAAAAGGATGGCAAGAGGAGAACAAGAGAACCTGTGCAGAGGCCTGAGCTCTGTGCTCAGTTTGGTGGCAGTTGCACTGTTTGAAGGCATTGCTTGTACCAACCAGCAGGTAATCAAACAACTTGTTAACTGGCCAAGTCTGCAACTTTTGAAAAAGCAATCACTTTCTTTCTTAGAAAAAGCAATTCACTATTACTGTAAATAAAAGCAAATATTTATATAAATCCTGCTTTAGAACAAATTTATGGGACAATGAGTCTTTGAAAAAAGAAATAGATTAATAAACATGGCTTGAAAATTATTTTAACATTCATTTTTAAATGTAGTTCAAACTTTTCCAGTCTGGTAGTTTATGCTATAAAGAAAGGAGAAATTAATAATGAAAAAGAGGTGAGAAGGAAAGAAATCCAGGATGGATTAAAATTCCTCTTTCTCTCTCTCTCTCTCTAAAAGAAAAAAAAACTTCATATTTAATACCAAAAACTAGCTGTGTCTTTTCCCATGTTGACATCTTGAAGTAAGGATTAATTAGATTTAATTTTGTAACACATAGAAAAAGAACCACATATGATGGAACGGAATTCAGTGATTTTCAAAAATATTTCTGGATTATTTTAGAACATATTGACATTACTTCAGTTTAGTGTATTTAAATCTATCATAATAAAAAGCATTCTGAAATGTATGCTGTAAAATTAATTGATCCAATGGGTTGTCCAATGTTTGGTTGCTTAAAAAATTGTCAGTTTACTTAATTGCTTGTCCTTTGATAAACAAACCGAATAGTTGGAACAAGCAGTTTGGAAAAAAAATTATCTATGAACAAAAATGCCTTTTCTTCCAACAAGCATTTACCTCATAATGTCTCCAAATAACAAGGAATCAAACTGAAATGAAGGGACAGAGAAAAACAGACATGTTAAACTTTAAAAAGGCTGCCAATCCAGATAGATGTATAGATGATAGACAGATATACATATCACATATATGCATATGGATATATACATAAAGATATACACCTTCTATAAAGTCAATCATATGATGACAAGCTTGTCACACTTCACTCACCTAAGATCCCCTTGTCACTTTTCAGCATATGGTGTGTTTTCACTTAATTATCTCTATATCTACAAGTAAAAGTACGTCCTGTATAATGATTACAAATGAACTTTATAGAGAAAGTTCTATGAATGGAGGCATCGGGTAATAGCCTGCAAATTTACAGTCGTATTTCAGCCTCTATATACAATATGTATGTATGGTTTATTGCCATTTGGTGATGAGTAAATTTAAGCGATTTTTGTACCTTGATGATTTTAGAGCTCATTAGTTCTTTTACTATGTAGGTTAAATAAAAGTTTACTCAAAGTGGTTTGTGAGTGCCTTAAAATTAATAGTTATGAGAAATATAGCCATCACATCATTGTCACCCTAAAATCATATGAATTAAGTTCTCAATGTATGTGATTTTTGCAAATTTTAAGCAGATTCTGGCTTACCCTCTAGGAAACAGGAATCTAAAACTGACAATATACAGACGTAAAAATATGTGGAAAGATAAGCCAACCAACACACATCTAATTCTACATCCCGAAGATATGTACAAAAAAACACAAATTAAAATTAATTATTTAGGTTGGAAGGTATAGGTACACTTCCGAGAGATTTGTAACATTACAAATAAGCCAAGACAATTGTCTGTAAATCTGTATACATAAGCTCATTAAAAATAAAACATTTGAGGCTACTAAAGATTTAAATTATTTTAATAAATAAAAATTCGCTTTTCCCACAACAAATGTCATTTATATATTATACATGGACTATTCCACTTGCCTCATTCAGAAATTAATAATTTTCAAAATGCAGAACTTTGCCGTTTCTAAATGGCTCATTTTAAGTGACACATTTCCTTTATCCCTCCTTCATCACTTTTGTTACTGTCCCATTGTATTTCTTTGCTACTACAAGCTACTCTAGGAATTCATTGACAAAAATGGATAAAAAAGAACTGAGTATACATAAACTACTGTAGAGATTATACTACCTATCAATATTTAAGCAGACAAAATCAGCATCTGATTTTAAAAATCTATGAATAACTTTCTGAAATACAAACACCTTAGCAAGTGTATTGTTAAACTTAAGGAAATATTTCTCACTAGATATATAATTTAATTTACACAGATATTCTGAGGGATCACAATATAGATGTGTGGCAGAGAAGGGGAGAGAGAAATTACCTCATATTCTGGCGAGAAGGCAAATAAAAGTCTGGTGTGTCTACCATCAGATGAAATCAGAAGGAATAGCTGGTTTTGAATGAGTGTTCTAGGGAACACTACAGTATTATTTAAAATCTTTAAGGATTGAGGAAGGAAATAGAGTCAACTTTCATTGGAAGATTTCTTTTGTTCTCTCTTGGTATTTACTATACTGACAGGTCTAAAATTCCCCATAGTAACGTAACTAACAAGGTTTTCTATTTACCCTTATTTACTTTCTCATTAGATGAATTAAGCACAATCCTGATGTGTTGCTCTGTGCATCAAGAAGTACTGGGTAATTAGACATAAAAAAAAGGGTTATACATTCTGAAATGAGAGACGATAAATTCTGAAACTGTCTTGAAATGAGTCAAACAGAAGAAGTAAAAAATATTTACATATTATCGTAGGAAAGGTAGGTGATGACTTTAGGTTCTAAAAATATATATTATAAACGTGTTTATCTAAAATTCTAAGTATACCTCATTAAAGGGGTCAGAAAAGTAATTAAGGGACAATGCAAAGATCATGCCCCTCTTCAAATGAATCTAAAGAGTTATTGTAAGAGTTATGGAAATGGGCCAAAATTTTTGTTTCACATAAGCACACTGTCTTTTTACAATCTAGTTTAGTTGGAGCATTTCTAAATGTGCTCAGTTTGCATATTAAGTATGTCATTTAATTAAACATCCCAATTATGTGTGGGTGATTGAAAAGGTTCTTAGCATAGTGTTAATCCAATTCTTTCTTCCCTAAATGTGAATTGGAAAAAGCAGTCACAACCTGTGGATGAGATTTGCAATGAAAAACATTTTCTGGTCTAACAGGGTTTGCCAACTACTGGTTCACAATATCCCTTTACTTGTTGCTTAAAATTTGAAGACAAAGGAAGATCTGAATTCCTTGCCTTGGTACTTAAAAGAAAAT